>NC_072460.1:21040004-21340004 GCF_027596085.1 Anoplopoma fimbria
GCTATAAAAAGACTGTGTATGTCCCAATACATGGTATGTTAAATGCAGCGTGCTCTAAAATACCAGGATGTTCCACAGCATACGGTTGCATTTTGCTGTATGAACACTTTTCTGGCTATTCTGACCAAGAATCCTCTGCACAGCGGATATTTAAGCAAGAGGGTCAAAGATCAAAATGCAAATGTTATGGCGAAGTAGTGTTTCCCAATTGAATGCATACTACGTGCAACCGTACGTACTTTGCAAGGGAGGCTGCAGCACTCAAAGTACTGCGATCTGGAACACAGTGGTGGTCTCTTCGATGCTTATGGCAAACCGCCGAAAGCAAGACAACGAGATGCAGCAGCAAAGCTACAAGAAGCAGTCATGGCTGCTATAGATGGAGACAGAAAACAAATGCAATACAAGGGGAAAGTACCTGTGGTTGAAGCCGCCTGTGAAACATCTGTACCGTATATTTTGAAACAGTCAATAAAGTTCAGTAGATAGTGAAGATAGTCTGTTTCATTACTTTATATTCATGGTAATCTGTATGGAAAAATAAAGTAAAGGAAAAAATATTATTATCATCAGCATACAATGATCATTTTGACACAGACAGATGTGATCACTGTATTTCAAAAACTACTACTTGCTTCCTCCAGATTCAGGCTGTAAGTATTCACTCTTTTTTTTTTTTTTTTTTTCTCCTTTCCTTAGGTTCACCAAGAATCTTTCCCCAGACAAGATCAACCTGAGCACGCTGAAGGGGGAGGGGCAGCTGTCAAACCTGGAGCTCGATGAAGAGGTTCTGCAGAACATGCTGGACCTGCCCACCTGGCTCGCTGTCACTCGGGTTTACTGCAACAAAGCCGCCATCAGGGTATGTTGTCGTTGAGCCGTCAGACCTGCTTTTGTAGCCGGTCTGACAGGTGAGGCTGTTTTCTAAAAAAGACTATATGAACACACAGCTGCTGCAGAAAAACCACAGAATTGATATCATTTTGGTGATTGTTGCGTAGTTTATATGCAAAACCAAACAAAGCTTTTCTGTTTATTAATGTGACGGAGCTTTTGACATTCAGAGTCCATAGAGTGGTGGAGGAAATGTGCAGTGGCAGTACCACGCAGATTAGCACTACTGGGACCGTTGTGGTACTTCAGAGCAGCACTGCTTGTTGGTGATAGAGAGACACGCTATGATTCAGAGGGACACAAAAGGCCAGAGGCTACAGTGATCCTGAGATAAAATGGCTGGTGTGCATTGAGCTGTTATGACGGTCGGTTTGTGTTCCCAAATAATCCCGTAATACGACATAGATCGTAATAATATTCATATAATTGCTACAATATTTGTTTATTATACACATTAATTACATTTTTTCACATCTTGGAAATCAGTTTTTCCTCGACTCTCCTTCAAATGCATCTTTAAAGTTGGAAGCAAACATTTCTCTATCATTTGAGAACAGTATTGCATAATATTATATATGTAGTTATGTGTATTGATGCCTGCAGCTGTACAGTATGATGCAATTACTGGCCGGAATATACTAACTCAGCCACATCATCATTCACAGCCTCACCAGGTATATTTAGGATTTTTTCCACGTTTCCATGACTTATTTTGTAACATTCTCTTTTAAACTTTATCTAATCTATGAGGTTTGTGTTGTCGCCAGCAGTCAACAGAGTGGCTGCTGAGAAAAAAAACTTCTCTTTGCATCTGTTACTGGAATTCACTTGCTCTGTTGCTCTTTTTCCTATTTTTAGACATTCCCCAGGCTAACCTCTCTTTTAAAAAGCTCCATTATGAAGCCCAAAATATTTTTTTTAACCATTAGTCTATACAAGGCTGTTTATCAGATGATTTATTTTATGAATTAAAATTGTATTTTTAGAAGTTTCACTCCCCTTTCCCACCCTCACCACAGTCCTTCTAAACCACCCTCAGTCAGTCGGTGGGAGGATTGTTCAATCCACCACTTATGTTCAGACTGAAAAAGCTCAACAACTATTGCGTGGATTGACATGGTTGTTCTGTACTGACGCTCATGGTTTCCAGAGGATGACTCCTACTTACTTTATTGACCTTGACTCACCACACAGTCAACGATTGACTTTGTCCAATACTTTGGTTTATGACAAGTACTGTAAAATCAAAAGACACTCCTTGTCAGCCTCAGCTGTACTTTGTGTTAAGTGCTAATTAGCATGTTAGCATGCAAAACTAAAATCTTCAACATGGTAAATGTTCCACCTGCTTTACATCAACATAATACATAGCATTTAGCTCAAAGTACAGCTTAGCAAATATGCCTGCATGGCTGTAGACTCTTAGTCTTTTTGACCTTGACCTACATTTGAAACTGTATTAAGGCTGCAACAAAAAGAAAGCAAGAAATGCAGGAATTCTCCATATTTGAGAGGCCGAAAACATCATTATCTGCTATTTTTTTTTCATTAAAAATGACTCAAACAATTCATCGATTAATAAAGAAGTTGCCGATTCTTTTTCTTTCTATCCACTAATGGATTAGTCTCCTAGTCACTGCAGCTCTAAACTCTACCAATGTCAGAAATCTCTTGGATTTGCTTTAAACTACTGTTGAACTTGTCTTCAAGACAGAATTCTAGTGTTGGAATCTACATCTACAGACATCTACAGACACAACATCAGTTTTCATTTCCATGCAAATAATACACTTCTCCTCATTTTCCTGCAACCAACAATAATCACAGGGAGCATCACTGCTTTAAACTATTCACAGCTCGAAGGCTCTCGACTGTCTGAAGCTCGATGCAGATCAAATGGAAATTCCTGTCAAAGGTCTTTGATATTGTAAACGCAGTATTTACTAGCCATTGTGATTCATTAACCCAAAATGATGTCGAACACAGCAAAAGGCCTTGGTGTTTCTTTTGACAGTACTGTTAAAACAGTGATGCAGCCATGTTCCTTTAAAACATGCGTACATCATTACAATCAAAGCATTCCTTCCTTCAGAGGCCATCTATGCATTCCAGCCATCCGCATATCCACATGTGTAAACTCATATTCATAGGCTGGTAATCTTTTCTGTAATCTTTTGTTGGAACTTTTAGTCTTCTTATAATCCTTCATAATTATTTGAAATGGCATTAATAATGGTATAACATCATTTTTTTTGTATGTTCTTTTTTCTTTCTTTGTTACTTAGTTGATGTCTGAGGTTGATATTTGATTTATTGAGCAGAAATGACAGCCCTTATATGAAATATTACAGCGTGGCAGCACTCGCGTCACGTTGCAGGAGCTTGATGTTCTCTGTGCACACAGTGGATGATAAACAGCGCAGAATGCTGTGGCGAGTGTTTGTGACTGACTGTGGACCTCGCTGTCCTCTTTCTTTTTCAGATACAATGGACAAAGTTGAAAACAAGCCCCATCTGTCTGGTAAGAAAGATGTTGTTGTTGTTTCTCCTTCTCTAAAGTTCTTGCCCATGTGTGCAGCACTAAGCTTCTCCCTTCCTGTTTTCATCCAAAAATAACTCTTAATGACCCGACTCTAGCAGTGCCCTGCATAGTAATTTTACCGTTTTGTTACACTTTTGCTCCAAAGGTTGTGCTCTCTGTTTAGTTATCATCTGTAAATCTTAGTTTACTTCTCTATCTATCCATGTTCATGCAGTTCTTGGATAAGGTAGAGGTAGAAATGAGGACATGTGAGGAGCCACGTCCCCCTAACGGCCCGTCTCCTATAGCTATAACAGCAGGCCAGAGGTAAGCCTGCATACATCTTGTGTTGGCCGACATATCTGTGTGTTTTAATACTACATGCCACGTCATTTACACGGGGAACATTGCACTGTATCCCGCAGCGAGTACGGCTTTGCAGAGAAGGTGGTGGAGGGCATGTCTGTCAGGATCAACTCCATCACCATCAAGGTGCAGGCTCGGGCCTTCCACGCCTCCTTCGAGCTCTGGCAGTTACAAGGCAACAGCCTCAACCCCAAATGGCAGCACAGTGACCTCCGCTACACCCGCGTCACCGACCCAAAGAGAGGAGAGGTACAGTAGGGCACGCTTTAGCTCCGCCTGCTCACCTGGCTTTAACCCTGCTCTGCCTGGAAGTTGTATGTAATGCTCAGCTGAATACAGTGTTTAACCAAAAGAACAGCGTGTGCTCATTAGGCTTGGACTAAATCGTTTGATAAAGTCAATTGTTTTGTTCTTTAGTCGCTGCAGGGACTATATATTGAGATGAACGACCTCTCTGAATGAGCTCTTTTAATTCACTTAAAAGGAATTGCCTCCGTTTTTCTTTCTCTGAGCGCGTAATAAAAACCATTGGCCTTGCCACCCTGATACTACTGATACTGATTCAATGGAGCAGACGGAACATGGTGTGTTTTTTGTCTCTTGATTTTTGTGTAATTTAATCGTAGCTGAATGGTTTGATCAGTTTCTTGTTTCAATCAGGTTTTGACATTCAAAGAAATAAACTGGCAGAGCCTACGAATCGAGGCGGACGCCATCGAGGGTGACGACCAGGACCTCGGTAGCACGCCATTACGCCTGATCACCAACCAGGGACGCATTCGCATCGCTCTAAAACGCAGAGTAAGACTGCATGTCTGCCATTCATACACTATTCTGTCATAGAATTGTTTCAAAATCACAATCTTGACCTCATCTAAATCGTTAATTATCTGTCATAAATCAAGTTAAATTCCTAATTATTTTATCCAGATAAAGGACTGTAACGTGCTGGCATCCAAGCTGCTTTTCATTCTGGACGACCTGTTGTGGGTGCTGACGGACTCTCAGCTCAAAGCCATCATCCATTACGCCAAATCCCTCAGCGAGGCCATGGAGAAGTCGGCCCAGCAGAGGAAGAGCAGGACTGCTGAATCCCTGCAGGTCTGCCTCCTTTCTGCTCATAAATGTTTTGACATCAGTGTGAAGAACAATACTAGTATTATGTGTTGAAGTGTAACTAGAGACTTCATATGTTGAAAGGAAATTGTAGGCCATTGTTAACCTTAAAACATAAATTCATCTGAGGTCATCCCTCTCAAGAATTATTGTTTGTGCATCATTTTTAAACGATATCATATTTGGTATTGAAATTACAATAGGCATTTTGACTTGTTATTGTAGTAAAAGCACAAGACTTTCGTGGCTCGTTTATATTCAAGTGTATCAGTAAGCCGTGACGCTGTACCAGGACCCTGAATGTTGTATATGATAATATTGTGTCCAGCAACTCTTGAATCAGGCTTCTGTACAGTTATGGTTACAGACTCTTTCTGCTCCCTACACTTGTTTTTTGCTTGTAATTCAATTGCCAAAATTGAATTTTATTTATTTTTTCTATTATTTCTTTCTTTTCTTTCTTTCTATACCGTGTTTCATTTTGTTATCCTGATTTATTTTGGCTATGATCATCATACAGTGAAAATCTGATATTGTGACAGCCCTACTCTGACTAGTATGATACATTTTGTCTATTTCTGCCGCCTTTTAAGCATTTATTTTTGTCTTTCTTCAACACCTTTTAAATGGTCTTAGCCAACATGCATGGTATATTGTTTTCAGGATAAACTCAGCATTAAGTCGGATTTATCATTTTATTAATTTAACAAAGTATGAAGCAGTCAAGAACCCTAAATACAAGAGAAATGACCCAATAACACAAAAGGTTTTCCTACTGGTTATCAATCATCATGGCTCCGAATTCTAAGATTGATAGACAGAATCTTCTCTTGACAACACAAATACTCAAGAACACGATCTTGGTCATTTAGATGTTTGAGCTCTTCTGTGTTTTAGACTGCTCCTCCGTCGCCTGGCCTCCATAACCTTTGGACGGAGACCCCACAGACCCCGACTGGCACCCCCAGCAACATGAGTCAATTCTTTGATCTCTATGATGTGAAGGAGTCTTCTTACCACACCTTCATATCCCGCTTGGACTTACACATATGCAACGACAGCTCTTCAATGGATGATGGTTAGTTGGAAATAACACGCTGTGTGCAAAAAATGACAAAAAACATGCAGCCTTCATTGACTTGTAACTAACGTGTATGGTTGCTGTTTCACTTCAGCATAAAGCCACAATAATCCCTAAAATACATTGAAGTACTTAGCATTTGTAAGTTAATTACTGTCATGATGGTTTTTAACAGCTAGCATGTGATATTTCACAGATGAGGCCCCCCCACCGGGCGTACAAGGTGCCATGCAGCTGACATTCAGGAAGCTGGGTTTCGACTACTACCCCGTCCACAGACCTGGTGAGTGTGACGACGAGTCCTTTCTCTGACTATAATTCTAGCATAGTTCGCCCAGAGGCTCTGGCCAGCTCCCACTTTAACCACAGCATTCATTCAGGACCGGCTGTGAGGAGGATTTACTGCTCAAGCAGACTAATGGACGGGGAGAGAGCCATGACTCTTTGTGGAATTCTTGAAAGGTAGAAAGTAGAGCAGCAGAGTTGCTTCAAGAGCTGTTTATGGTCAATTAAACACAGTTTGAAAAGAGCTTTTTTTTTTTGCTTCTCTGTTTAATTACAAATAAAAAAAAATACCTTGTAGACAGAAGGGGTCCCCCCACCTTTTTCTGTTTTATCGGTTTGTCGGGTGTTACAACCAAATATATATGCGTGTTAAAAAAAGATTAAATGTTTATCTCGCTCCCACTGCAATACTCTTTATACATGACTTTTCACCTGCTGGAGTAGTGTTGTGTGGCTCGTATTGGCTAAATAGAAGAGTTTGAAGCTTCATTCTTAACCTTGACATTCAAATTTAAATTGTTATTAATACCTTAGTCCTCAAAGTGTCCTTATAGCGTTAATTCTGAGCACACAACTTTTTTAAGAGGGCTCCAAGGTTTTTGTGCGAACGTTCCAAGCACTTCTAGTTGCAATTTTAAGACGTTGAAACTTCTATTCCTCCACTTTGTGATCAAAAGCAACAAAAGGTTTATCACACTGACGGGGTACACATTGTGTGCTTGTGACTGTAGTAACATATATTTGCAGCTTCATTCAAAGCATTCACAAGAAGTGTTCAATGTAAATGAATTAATGCAATTTTCACAAATAGTCTATAAATTTATATGTTTATTATTCCAATTTTATTTAAAACATTTCCTCACACCACCTAGCAAATACTTCACCTCCCTGTATTTGGCTGGTCCACAGCCTAATAGTTCGGGACCCCTGATAGATAGCATAATTATAAGACCATAGATCCAGCTTTGAAAGGTGGATGGATGTCAGGTTTTCTTCAGAGGAAATCAGTTTTAGGCCTAGAATGGTTGCTCAATCATAACTGCCCTTTTGCTGCTGCTTTCTCACAGCTGATGGATGTCGACACTGGGAACGCCACAGTGGAGCCATGGAGGCTCAGGCCCAGTGGGCTGGGAAACTGCTGCAGGAGTACCAGCGGAGAGCAGAGGCTTCTGGGTTCCCTGGGCCACACACCGAGGGGCCCCAGGCAACCAAGGAGTCCTCTGCAAAGACAGCTCAAGGTACGAGTGCTGAATTAAAATCCAAGATTTGTCTTGTTATAGGGCATCTATTTCTTTTGAGACAGCTGAACATGGATACAACTACACAGATTAATACTCAGAATACTTCATCAAAACAGCTAAAATTAACTAAAACACAATCAACAACTGTGTAATGAAGTAAAACATGTTCCTCTTTGGCTTCATTACAAAACAAAATACCACTCAGGAGCAAAAAGGAAACTATGACCCCACACACATCAACACATGGCTCAGTCACAGCAACATTTTTATGATAAGAAAGACACAAATACTAATCTGTAAAAAAAATCTCTGAACATTAGTCTCATGAACTAGGAAGCAGACCTGCTCTGCCCTAAGTGAATCATGTCTGCTTGTGACAAAGTGTTTTCTCTCTCATTCACGTGCTTCAGACGGACAGTCCAGCCCGAAGTCCAGCCCCTCTGACACGGAGCAGGCATCCAGCAGGAACACATCCACGGCTCCTCCGGGGTCGTCACTGAAGAGGCTGCGATCCAGCTGTGTGGTGGTCAGGATGGATGACGTGGACATTCACCAGGCAAGATTCAATGATCCACTGATTCGATTAACCTGCTCTACCAGAAGCCTTACTTCAATAAACGGACTGAGGGACATCTGTTCTTCAGAGGGAAGCAGTCAGGCAGTACCTCTGACAAGACCAGAAGTCGCTTTGCATTTAGAACATTTTAGCAGTGACAAACGCTATTTATATTGAGGAAATGGGAGTTTATAATTGTCACATTCTAATTGGAACCAATCCACCTCAAGCCACATCACTGTAGATCTATAGTAGATCATAAAACAGGGACAATATAAACAACTCCCTTATTATCTCCTAAAGAAATCACAGAAAAAATGATATTCTCACACGTTACCACCAGCTTCCTACTATGGATCATGACATAACTGCTTACAGTTGTTACCATGTGTAGTAGAAGTACAGTTCTTGGAAAGTGTGTATCTAAAGCATGTGATTAGTTGATTAACCGATGTGGCAACAAAGTGCTTTAAGCCTTTTTATTGCCGACAACAGGCATGATGAAGATGATGCCTGAGTGAGGGGACGTTTCTCAAACACACTGGGACACACATGATTATTCTTGAGGAAAATAAATGTGTTTATATTATTGTCTACTACAAAACTGTAGCTACATGGCTAGCTGACATGTGTGGCAGTGTTCTCATCAATTCAGTTAGCTCACACCAGATAAAGGGCGTGTTAAATTAGCAGCCCTGCAGGCACCTGCCTGACAGGCCTTACAAATGGAACAAAAGTCTCTTTCAGACGAGCCATCTGATATGTGATGTTGATTTTTGTTATATTAAAAGCTGTGTTAGAAATGACGCACTCACAACCTCTGCTTTACGTGCCAGTAAAATACGTGGCTGCTTCTGTGCATTTCTTCTGAGATTGAGAAACCCCCTGCCATTTCAACTTACACAAACACACACACACACACACACACGCTGGTTGTGCAATTTCACTCTGGACATTCCACTTTTCATCATGAAAGAACGTTACACTTTCAGGTCTATTTTAAGTTCAAAACACTTGTAGTTCCCTATTTGATGGAAAGAGAGACACCAAGGGAAAATGATTGCCGTGTCTGGGTCTCCACCTCAGGTTTATGACAGGAAGTCACTGACATTCAAGCTCAAACTTGTGCTTTTGTTGAGTAACTTAGTTCCATTTCTTTGTTTATTATTGTGTCTTTAAAGAAGCAGATAAATGCTGAATCACATCCCATATTTAGTGACATTTCCACCACTGTTCTAACTTCTGCCCCTCAACATTCAGGTGTCTACGAGAGGCCGTCAAAACAAGAAGACCCGCTCTTTATTATCCTGCAACCGTAAAGCTCTGCATTTGCCGGACAACGTACCAGCAATTCATCTGCAGTTCACTGAATACTACTTTCCTGACAACCCCAATTTTTCAGGTATCATGTATGAAAACATATTCAACCATTTAGTTTTTTTTCTTTCTCAAGTTTAGATTTTTGAATGACAATGAGCAATGTATGACAGTCTGCTTTACTCACATAATGTGTCTTTAAAATTATTTCTATTTTATTTTAAATATATTTTCTGTGCTTATTTTTTTTGTTAATGATTTTATTTATACTTTTTACATTTAGTACATACACAGGACATGGAACACACAATACAATAACGCATAATAACTGAAAAACGGGTCCGGAAACAAATGCAAAGCCGTCTACCAACAGCAATATTCGTAAGGATGCTGCACCTTCTGGGTAGACGGTTATAGAAAAAAAAAAAAAATAATAATGCATACACAAACATATAACATAAAACATAATTTACATGAAAAACATGAAATAAAATAAATAAAACGTACCTTGGTACATTAACATGACAGAATCTCTCACCTTGTATTCCTTCCTCCAGTGCCCACGTCAAACCTGTATGCCCAGATGAATAGCCTCCAGCTCTGTGTGGACCCAGCCAGCGTGTTGTGGATCAATCTGTTTTCCAGAGGCCTGCTGCACACCCTGGACCAGGTCAAAGCTTTCTACCATTTGCAAGACAGCAGCAGGGCTGAAGAGCATGTCGACATCCGCATGGATGCCGCTCAGCTCAAGGTGAACTGTTTTTAAATAGTAGTGTTTTCTTTTTTACAATTTAAAATAGATTTGTGTAGCCCGTTTTTGTAAAATGATTGTTGATGTGACTGTTTTTTTTTTTTTTTTATTCCTTTCTATAGTTAATCATCCCCTTGGATTCTTCCATATTGGACCATCCGGAGCGTCCTCAGTCCCTCTCTGTTACTGTTCCCCAGATGGTTCTCAGTAACACTCGCCTCTGCCCTCATGGCTCCAGAGCTGACCTCAACGGCACCTTTAACAAGTTCGCCGGCTGCCCTTTCTTCCAGCACACCCCTCCCTGCCCCTACCCCAGAGACCAGAGTGCCTTCCAGCCCATCCCGTCCACCTTCCTCCAGCACTCCAAAGAGACTGAGCCCCAACCTCTGGACAGAAAGCAGCTGCGTTCCCAGGATGTCTGGTCTCTCAGTCTGTCCCGTGTGACCCTAGGTTTTGATGGAGCTCGGCGATTCCCCAAAGGCGGAACCCAACCTTTTGTTGAGCCCTTCGCCATGTCTGTGTGGATTTGTCAGCCCTCTGCCTTTAGAAACGGATCACCGTCTTCCTCCTCCAGTCCCAGCGGAGACCACCAGCCTTCCTCAGAGCAGGAAGATGCTTCGCTTGCCTCCATCCACTTCTTGGCCCACACCATCACCCCGGTGAAGATGTGGCTCAACCACTACCAGTACGTAGCCCTGCTGAGGATGAAGGACTCCATGGCTCGGTTGGGCGCAGAGCTGGGCCGGGATCTACGAGATGTCAAGCAGGCTCGCGGCCAGAAGACAAAACCTGCTACGGTTTGCCTCGCCCTCCTGGTGGACTCTGCGGAACTGGGTCTCCTGTTGCCACCAGTGTGCACAGAGCCTGAGGAAGAAGTCCCCCACACCCCCGAGACAGACAGCCCCAGCATATCAGACTCTGACATCTCCCCCACTCATCACTCTGCAGTGCTGGAGGACAGCGGGTTAGAAAACGGCATCTCCTCCATCAATACTGTCTCTGGGTACGATCAGGATGAGGTGGTGGAGGAGGCGTGTGAGGCTGTGGAGGTGTTGGGAGGGGACGGTTTGACACAGGAGGACACCCCGGCCCTGTCTCCTCCACTCTCACCTGGACACTCCACCGTCCTCTCCCGCGAGCTGTCAAACTTCAGCCTGGAGGGAGAGCTGTCCAGCGCCATCAACGTCACCAAGGATGCGACCAAAGATGCCTTCAGTGCCTCGCTGGACCTGACCAAAGGGGCTTTTTCAATAACGAAGGACGCCTTCAGCATGCTGAGTCGTGGCTCCGGCATGAGCAAACTGTTCAGTACGCAGGCAAAGTAAGTGGCTAGTGCTCTCCTGCTGTGCTGCTGGCAACATCATAGTGTGTGTGTGTCTGGAGCCCATGCTGGGCACCACATGCTTTTACTGGCTGTCCCTCAGAAACTGTGTGTTTGTGTGTGTGTGTGTTCATAGGGAACAGGTCCAGCGTTCAGAAGAGTCCTCCCCGTCTCTGGCTGCCAGCCTGCGCCATCAATCCATGAAGCAGTCGCCTTCCCAGCATTCCTTTGACAGTGCCATCTTGGACGGCAGCCTTCCTGATGAAAATCTCTCCGTGGACAGCGATCTCAGTGACAATTTTGTCGTCCTCATGGACTCGGGTGCTTAAAACACGACAAAGTTTCAAAAGCAATTTCTCTGAAAGTACACAGGTGGTGACATCTACTATAAGTTTGTCTCTTGTTTCCAGAGTCGGGCTTGGAGTCCATGCGACCCAACAACACTCCTGCAGCTCCTGGTACAGAGGGAGGTTCATCAGCGGACCTCAGCAGCTCTCTGTCCCAGAGCATTGAGGACATTTCTCAGGATATGGTGGGTTACTATGCTCATTTTGCAGATGTCATGGATAGATTGGTTCTGCCAGTGTAGCTGCAAAGTAATATTTACGTGTGACTTTAATGTGATGTCCAGTCCTCAGTGTTGCTGCTGATCCTGAGTGGAACAGCCTGTACCATAGAAGTGAAGGGAGAAGATCAAGTAGTCGCTGTAGAAGCTCAGAATCTGAGCCCTGTGCAGATGGGAAATATCAAAGTATCAGACCTGCTGGCCGGCCTCGTACAAGGTAACTTGGATTATTGTTGCTGTTTGTTTCTTCTTTTACTCTTCATATGCAACACACATCTTTTTTATAATCGACTAATCAATGGGATGCTATTCATATTCTAGAAAATGGGTTATAAAAAGGTGGATAAGTTTAAGAAAAAGGTAAAAATAAATCTTAATCAATCTTGGTCAATTGTCTTCTTTGACATCTTTAAGTTTGGTTCAATTTACCAACATATACGTATTTATATGACAACAAAAAAAAATCTGATTTGAGCTACATATTGATTGATATATAATCCAGCAGTTTCAAGCAAACTATTCATCACAAATGTCAGAGTTTAACAATTTCTAGTTGAGCCATGTAATCCCGAGACATTTTCACCACATCTCGCTTGTTGTGTAACGCCTCTAAATCAGAAGTTAGTCACTACATGTCAGCACATTGTCTCAGCTGAAAAAATGGACCTGATGAAGTTACCGTGTATAAAGCAGGTTGGAATTCATTGCAGTGTAAAGTGTCCGTTTTAAAAATGTACTTCCTCCTTTTGTTTCTGCAGCTCCAGGCGGACCAGTCCCTAAGCCGGATAGACCGGGTACCAGGGCCTCTCCAGCAGTGTGCATGCGAGCAGAAACGGGTCCGTCTGCAGCCCGACACTCCGCTTCGGCCGAGTCTTCGGGCTTTTTGGACATCAGATTGCAAGACTGCCAGGCCCAGTTGTTAGCCTCCACCGTGGCCAACATTGGTCCTTTTCTGGAGGACGAGTTTAGTGCTGATGGTCAGCCGATGAAGTTACATATGAGAAACATCACCATCACTTTGAAGGTGGGTTGTTGATACTGTCTGTGTATGATTATGTAAAGTAGGAAATATTTAATGACTTTAGTCACAGAACTATACACATAGATTGGATGTAAGCATATTTTTCTAACTTTTGAGGATAATCAGCTCTGTGAATAAAAACATCAACTACTTTTTAATTTATTTTAAGTATATATACCCTGGACTTATTGTAACGCCGGGGCAATACTGAGCGGATTATCCTGCTGAATGTTTGAATTTGAGCTTTGGACAGACTGTAATTGCAGTAAAAGGAGATATGTGGTTCATTGTCAGGATCCCTTTTGTTTCTTTCAGGACGACAGCCCTAAAATCTACCCGACGGCCCCCCAAGCTGTCCCGGCCTCGTTCGTTGTAGATCAGCTGCTCCTCGAGCGCTGTGACGATGGCATCATGAGGCTCAGAGGTGAGTAAGAAAATAACTTTTTTGTTAACTCCTCCGTATTGTGGATACACCCAAATATCAGCAAGATCATGAAGCGTAAAACCACAAGCACTCCAGCTCACAACATCTGCTGTAGTGTCTTTGCAGAAAGATGAACAGAAAGTAGTCATAGCCATTTCCTTTCTGTTTGCAGCTGAAGGTACAGACCCCCATCAGGCCTCAGCAGGTGTTCCTGTTTCTGGCCCTTCCTGCTCTGTTCAGCAGCAGCCCGAGGTAGGGGAGAACAAACAGTACAATATACTCTAAATGCTTCAGCTTCACATGTCTACTTGGCTACTATGGCTACTTTTTCCCCACTGGCTGACTACTTCATAACCCTGTGATGATTCCTATTTATTTAAGTATATAGCACATTGTCATATGATATTAAGCTATCACATTTCTTCTGTTATTTCAGGTAGCTCTTTCTTTTTTTCAATGCATACGAGTTTGAGTCCCTGTGTACATATAAATATTTTCCAGGCACATTACTTAAAGAAATTTACATTAATTGTTGTACACTGTTGATTTTATTACACACACATCCATGGTAATGTTATGGTTATATACATGTAAAGCCATAAACCTCACAAGGTATTATCTACTAGATTATAGGCCCCATTTTGAAAATACGAGTATGTAGTTATGGATAATTATCCCGCAGACTCTTTCCACACCCAAAACAATTACAGGAAGCAAAAAAACAAAATCCCCAAATACAAAGTACATGACCTCAGTGGTTGTCTTGTCTTTATCACAATCACAGCTTAGGGAGTCAACAAACAAAAGGACCTCTTTGTTTAGTGTTGTAGTGTGTGTGTGTGACTGTCAAGTGTAAGATTTATAATCAGTGTGAAATCAAGATAACGCCTGTAAACAAATGTAGTGGCTATCAAAATGAAAATCAACACTGAACCAACCCCGCGGCTGCCTGTAGCTCTGTGTTACGACACTTTCACAGGGTCAAGTCAAGACATTCAAGCCTCAGTTAAGAGTTACAGGTTCTACTCGTGTTTAAATCTGCAGTTATCCTCTCTGTCTATGTTAAACACAGCTGTAATACCGGCGTCCTGTTACTGGTCAGCTCTAAGATACACAACACAGAGACGTGTCAGTACACAGGGTTGCGTAATGGTATTGTAATTACACCTGTTGCTGTCCGGCAGAATCTGATACCCGCCCCACTTGGCGTGCAGCACCTCGCCAAAGCGTGCATCAGCCGGAACTAACCAGTCCAATAATGCGTTACAGAGACAACCCCTGGAGTCCCAGCTCTCTGATGCCCAGGCCGCTCTCACCCAGGCCCTCGGTGACAGAGAGCGCCTCCTTCTGGAAGTCAGGAAGCACGACCCCACGTTCACCCTCTGAGCCTCTCTTGTCCCTTTCACCCTTTTCGAACCTGCTGCGTCACTGCGCCTGCTTTGGGGAAACGGTGATGGGACGTATCAGGCTGAATGTCAGGAACCAGCAAGACTCAGTAAAAGCATGTCTGCACAGTGGACGTGTGCGGGGGAAAAAAAGAAGATGATTCCAAGTTGTGGCTTTGGATCGCTTCCCACCATAATCACACTGGTCATGATATTACAAAAGAGCCCCTATAGCAATTATATAAAAAGGGGGAGTCGAGTGAATTAACTTAAAGCTACATTTATGGTACTCCTTTTTATCTGGCAGTCTAGATACTCCTCACTGCTGTAACACAAATGATCCTGGTCATTTCTCATCCAAATCCATGTAGACAGTAAACTCATTGTGTGGTGTTTTTTTTTTTAGTGTTTTGTCACCCAGCATGCACGGTTTAATATCACCAAGGCTTTAATTCTCTCCAGTTCATTATTTGTGTTTCAGAATTGAGCACATGCCAAAAAACCTCCTCTTATCATGCACTGACACTGCCAGACAGCTGCTAGTCCATCAGCCGCTCCCTCTACACAACATAACTTAATGTCCAGCATGCTTTGTGAACAGTGCTTATTAACATGTAGCACATTTACAGATAGACGAGTCATGAAGCTAATAAGACTTATTAACGTAGATTACTCCCGTTAGGTGTGTGTGTGTGTGTGTGTGTGTGTTCCTTTTCATTTCAAAGTATTATGACAATATTATCAGCTGTTACTTGTTGAAAATGTGAAGGGAAAACAATGCACTTTTTATTTTATTTTAAAAGAAGTAGAAGTACACTGCTTTCACGGAGAGACGGATGCATCTCACTTTCCACCTTAGTTGCTTTATCACCAGGGAAGAATGGTTACACTCTCTTATCAAGTTCTCACTGTTTCTAAAAAAAAAAAGTGGGTTGAATCATTCCCCAGCGTCGTCTGTCGTTTGAGATGTGAAACGTTGATCATGTTTTATTTGTACTGTAGAACAATGTGCTCTGTGGTCGAACCTCCACTGGAGACGGACGTGTCTTTTGGATCTCTCCCCCGACGGTGGAGAACAGTGTGCACAGTAGCTCCAGAATTGAAATGGGGTTAGTCTTTTCACTCGAACTCTCTGGTTTAAAAGAGGTTTGGGATCATATACCACCAACCAGAGTAATGTATAATACTTGATCTCCTTAAAACTTGTTTTGTAGTTTGCAAGGAAACATCTCAGACTGCTAGTGTTATTACCTCTGAGCACATTCACCATGTATAGTATAGAGTTCATGCACTGACATGTGTAGATTCATTTAGATTAGTCAAAGTGTGTTTTTTGTTGTTACTTTACAGTGTCTTGAAGCCATATCAATCAAAGAAGATGACATTTTAAAGAGCAGCGGTACTGATAATGTTTGCACACACAGTGTGTCATGTAAATGACCAAATTCACGACAAAAAAGTGAACTTTGTCAGCGGGTTAAATCCTGATCTGCTGCAGATTTGATCTATCAGACCAGTTGCCATTTAAAATGTCTGTCACTTTCTTTTTTCTATGCATGGATCCCAACAATGATGGATTTGTTCATCAAAAAGACTGTTGAACAGTGTAACATTCATTGTATGAATACTTTTGTGGAACAACCCAGTCAGCTACATTTTACATACAAATGTTCTTTTGTTAAATCTGTGGTTTAGAGTGTTGCCTGTGGAGGTATGTTATCTGTGTGAATGGTTGCAGAGCTGTTACAGCCCCCATTCATCTTTCATGATTGTCCCACTGTGTGCTTGGGAGACCCCTGGTGGCTGAACACGTCAGAGCAGTCGATATTTAAAACATCTTTTCTTTCTTGACTCTGGCTGCCTTGTTAGCTACGAATGACAAATTTTCATTCAAAAAGAGGAATGTCAAATATTTAAGCAATAGAAAGACAGCTTTGGTTAAAACCAAAAACATTACAAAGAACGATAACACTACACGTCTTTGATGTGGAATTCTTCAATGTTCAATATGACCAACGTCAAAGAAAAGTGATTTACCGGTCTACCAGGTTTTCCCCTCATCTGCATGTGTACTCAACACATCCTAACTATTAGTGTAATAATGCAGACATACTGCCATTTAACCTCAGTATAACTTAGTTGTGATCTCAGCTTTTGATGGTTTTGTATTTGCATGGCCTTAGTAGACAAAAAAATACAGCGGTACAAAGTCGGGCTTCCTATGCTGGATGCAACATGTAACTGTAGATCCAGTTTATACCCCCACCTCGATCCACCCTCTCCTCTGTCAGGCCTCACTGTTAAGTAGCATCCCTGTTCTGCTGACAAACCGGTGCTCTGAGTTCCATCAGGTCCATAAAGATGCAAGAAGGAAGAGATGGATGGAGAATGAAGCAAGACTCACTTCAACCTGGCAAAATGTTGCCACTGAAAGCAGATGCATGTACCGAGGCATTGTTGCATAGTTTATGCCTTGTGAATTACTTGCACTTGTGTGATAAATTCACTGGAATTTGCACTTGTTTTGATGTAAATCAGTATTTTTGTCAGTTGTGTAGTTTTTTTGTATTGTCTTTATCACCTAATTGAGACTAATATAAAATTGGTTCTGTGAACCAAAGCTAGTATGTGGGAAATATTTTGAAAGAATAAATGATTAATTGCTGAACACATTTCAGTTGTGCCTTTAAGTTTTAATAGAAAATGCATGTTTCCGTGTTACAAAACAATATCGATAGCATCCATGTTTTTTGTCATAAAATCTACAGCAAGTTATACGTTCAAGTCTCACTCCAATTATTTTAGTAGTGTTATCTAGAAGTTTGTCCAACTTGAATACACATTTCCAAATAAAACTTGAAACATTTTTTATTTAGGTATTGTCAGATAAACTAAATCAACTCTGCGATGGGCTGAATGATTGCAGTCAAATACTCAATAAAGATTTTATAATCAGAAATAGGGTCCAAACATTTTTGGGTCAAACCATTGGAAATACACACACATCAAAAGAAAGTTCAGCAGTTCTTTAAAATAATTGAGGCGAAAGACCAAAACAGTAAAAAAAAACATACTGTATTTACAACCATAATACATGAATATAATTTCACACCATTTGCACTGTATGTTGCATCAAGCATTTACCTTGACAGTTAGAGGTTGATGACCGGTCAGAGAGGACTTCATTTGACAGTTGCCTTCATATAAGAGACCTCTTGATCTTGTCTGAATTGACCATTCTTCGATATTCCAGTCACTGATTTTGCCTCGGGTCCTTCAATTGCTTCCACAAGCTAATGCGCTATTGTTTAAATCCCAGGCACGTCCACCATGCAATATTAAGCAGCGGTGCCTCAGTGAAAGAGAATTTGCTTATACTTGGTGTTGGGGATCTGATCTCGGGTCTTCAGCCTCCTCACTGCTTCCCTCATGTGCTTGGGCTGGAGCGGTGGTGTTTCTCCCCACTTCTCACAAACGTCCAATGCTGTGAGGACAAAGACAAACTATTTAACTACACAATAGTGACATTTAAACAGCAGGGAGAAGTACAAACAACGTTTAGTTTGTTTCAGTTCATTTGATCTGAGCTCACTCTGTTTTGTTTATCTGCCACTCACCTTCCTCAACAATTTCCCCAGCAAAAACCTTGGAAATACCAGACATGGCAATCACCACATTCTGGGACACAGATGATCCTGTTATGGACTGGATCAGCTAGAAACAGAAAGAAAAAAAGACATTAAGCCAATAAAGTAGTTTTGGAGATTAAAAGAAAAAAACTAAATTGTTAGTGTTTAGAAATATTTACCCTCTTGATAGCTGCCTTGGGGAAGGCAGATCGTCTGTACATCTCGTAGCGATTGAGCTGCTCTTCAGAAAAGGATGACACCAAAACTCTGTAAAACAAGGAACAAGCAACAGGAACAGGGGGGTTAGGGTGCTGTTTACTGGGATGAGACCTGAGAGTGTTTTCGGATTAGAAAAGTATGTGAGAAAGTCTTACTGCATCTTTTGTATTTCATCCTCATCAACCTTTTGGCGCTTCTCCTTTTTCTTCTCTGGTTCCACCTTCAGTCTTTTGGATTCGCCAGAGGTTCCTTCTTCTTCATCCTCCCCAGCTGCCATTTCCTTCACAGTTAAGGACAGCATTGTTTACAGCCACTGTAGTTTTTTTGTATTGTCTTTATCACCTAATTGAGACTAATATAAAATTGGTTCTGTGAACCAAAGCTAGTATGTGGGAAATATTTTGAAAGAATAAATGATTAATTGCTGAACACATTTCAGTTGTGCCTTTAAGTTTTAATAGAAAATGCATGTTTCCGTGTTACAAAAAATCTACAGCAAGTTATACGTTCAAGTCTCACTCCAATTATTTTAGTAGTGTTATCTATAAGTTTGTCCAACTTGAATCTAAATGAAAAAGGACTACATATTTTCCAAATACAACTTGAAACATCATTTTTTTTTATTTTAGTATTGTGAGTTAAACTAAATCAATTCTGCGATGGGCTGAATTGATTGCAGTCAAATACTCAATAAAGATTTTATAATCAGAAATAGGACACAAACACCATTGGAAATTTACACACCCCTAAAAAAAAAAAATCTCTAAAATTCACCAGTTCTTTAAAATAATTTTCATGAGATGCCCTTTGTTAATTAATATTAATTAATATTGCCAAGGCAGCATTCACTTAAATGTTCTTGTATGGTTGCTCGTGTTTGGGTTACATCTAACATGTGTGGCTTTTTTGTTAAATTAAAATAACAATGGTTGGGGAGACGTTGGTGTGGTCCATTGGTCTTTAATTAGAGCCCCAAGCTTCAGATCTTACAGATTTCCCCTCCTCTTTGGCCTGATCTTCAGAGGATGCCTGTTTGTTTACATCTGCAGGTCTTGCTGTGGCAGGTTCATCTTCACCGTCCTCTGCTTTAAGATGCTCCTGAGCAGAAGCTGCTCTCTCAGGTGTAGCCTCAGGTTTGATCCGTGCAGGGTCGGCCATAATCACTCAGTCCCTCCAATACCGGCCAACAGCTTCAGACTCTGTAGAAAAATCAACAAGGTAGTTGATTGGCTAACGCTAGCTTAGTTACATGCAGCTACATGAACACCTATAGTCGGCTGTGACGTTTTTGAGCAGAAACACATCAACAAAGAGTTTACAGGTTTATGTTTATAATCACATTTACATACAAATAAGATGGATACAACATGCACTTACCCTCTCTGCAGCTAGGCGTCAACACAACAGCAGCTATAGCAAGCTAACAGATAACGTTAGCTTAGTATTGGATGCTAGTTAGCAAAGGAGGCTAACACATAACATTAGCTTAGTATTGGATGCTAGTTAGCAAAGGAGGCTAACAAATAACGTTAAAGTGGAGAAACTGCACTGTGCTGCAACATTTAATTGAATTTTAAGCAACTTCTTAGTGTTTAATCAACGATAGCACCAGAGTAGTTCTCCGGGGCTGGTTGCTAGCATTTCCGGGGTTTCCGTTTCCGGTTTTGAACAAACTTTATTGACACTAGCGAGAAGACACAAACACACAGAGAGGACTCAAGAGGTCTAAACAGGCTACCAGTAAACACAATGTTTATTGTGTATTTTTTGCATTAACTGTAAGCAAAAAACATAATTATACAGTGTTAATGTTTTATATATTTAAATATAAATTACAAACTGCCAGTTAAATCCCAGTTTAGAGGTTTAGACACTCTTCTCTACTGTTTAGGATGTCACCTGATCAGAGGTTGTGAAATGTTCCCTTTTCTCGAGCACACCTTATGATGACACCATGAAGGAATTTGAGTTGTTTTTCTGGAGCAAAACTGTCATGAATACCAGCATTACTTCCTGGTTATTTGATAGTGTCGCCTAGTTAATAGTTGACACACTTTGTGAATGTTTATTTTGAGTAAATGTTAAATGTCTAAATTGTTATTGACAACTTAAAATGCATTTATGTGACTAGTAACAGTGAATAATTAGGTTTGATAATTTGCTTAAGACTCATATCACAGTTACAGTACCAGTCAAAAATCTTGTCTTCAATATTAATTTACAATGTAAAAATAAGAAAAACCATTGAATGAGAAGGTGTGTCCAGACTTTTGACCGGTACTGTATGTCAAACACTGGTTGGTGTAATTCAGCCTCTCTGCTCATTAACATAATTTATAATATAACCTTATTTAATCATCTACTGTTATTTTCTTAATTTATGTACTTTATTTGAATATTCTTTCTATTTCTTCTGCCCTGTGCCATATGTCACCACACTATTTAGAATATTCTAGACGGAGATACAAAAAAAGACATAAATATATGGTCTTATACAGTACCAGTCAAAAGTTTGGACACCTTCTCATTCAATGTTTTTTTTTTGGTACTGGTACTGTATATATATATATATATATTTTATTTGAACACCCCTTCTCATTCAACTACTTTGAAGAATCTAAAATATAAAACATATTCTGGTTTGTTGAGCATTTGTTTGTTTACCACATAATCCCATATGTGTTCCTTCATAGTTTGGATGTCTTCAATATTAATCTACAATGTAGAAAAAAATAAAAAAATAAAAACCATTGAATGAGAAGGTGTGTCCAGACTTTTGACTGGTACTGTATATATATATATATATATATATATATATATATATATATTATATATATATTATTTTTTTTTTTTTGACTGGTACTGTATATATATATAGGACACACCTTCTCATTTAACTACTACTACTATTCTGGTTTGTTGAGCATTTGTTTGTTTACCACACAATTCCATATGTGTTCCTTCATAGTTTGGATGTCTTCAATATTAATCTACAATGTAGAAAAAAATAAAAAAAAATAAAAACCATTGAATGAGAAGGTGTGTCCAAACCTTTGACTGGTACTGTATTATATATATATATATATATATATATATATATATATTTTATTTATATTTATATACTGGTACTGTATATATATATATATATATATACAGTACCAGTCAAAAGTTTGGACACACCTTCTCATTTAACTACTACCACTATTTTGGTTTGTTGAGCATTTGTTTGTCTTCATAGTTTGGATGTCTTCAATATTAATCTACAATGTAGAAAAAAATAAAAAAAATAAAGAAAAACCATTGAATGAGAAGGTGTATCAAACACTGGATGGTGTAATTCAGCCTCTCTGCTCATTAACATAATTGAGAACGGCGGCCATCTTGCTTATGCCCATCCACTTTATACATGAAGCAGCAAGGGCGGGGGTGCTCGGGGTTGTGTGTGTGTGTGCGTGTGTGCGTGTGCGCGTGTGCATGCGTGTATGTGCGTGTGTGTGAGGCGTTTCGGATTGGAGCCGCAGAGAGAAAGGGCAGCACCGAGGAAGTGACGGACGAGGCTCTGGGGGGACTGGTCAGAGGAAGTTTGCTTGATGGTGGTACCGTGCTGCTCCACGAAACTTTTCCTCCTAGGGACACTGGCTGCACCGGGGACCGGGACGCGGATCCAGCGGGGCGGAGGAGCGTTTGTCTGCACGCCGCACTGAGGAGTCACTCAAGGTTGTGGTAAAAAAAAAAAAACAAAAAAATATATATCTCAGAGGAATCCCCCATTTTTTCCTGCTTCTTTCTTTTTTTTTTTTTTTTTTTTTTTTTTTTTTTGGGATCCACGATGGGGAAGGAGCAGGAACTTCTGGAAGCGGCGCGCACGGGAAACCTGGCCGCGGTGGAGAAGCTTCTCTCCGGGAAGCGACAGTCCGCTGGCACCGGTGGAGGCTCGTCGGGGACCGGTGGAAGCGGCTCCAGCGGCGGGCACGGCGGCTCCTCACACCCGCTCTCCAGTCTGCTCAGGTACGCTCCTCTGGGCGGAGGGGGGAGGATAAGGGAAGCAGAGGCGGATATACAACTGAATGGGAGACAACCAAGCAGTGCAGTCCTTATCTGATCATTTATTGTTATTGTTATTATTAAATACTAATTACACATAACCAGACATAATGCTCATGTTGCATTGCCAAACAAACACAACCTTAAACCAGTGCAGTGCAGAAACAAGAGGCATGCATGCTTCTTTGTTTGCTCCCAGCTCTGGTTAAGCTGTATTGTAATGTGCAACAAAAAAAAAACACCAAAAAAAAGGCCTTGTAAGGTGATGATGCAACTAATCTGAGAGATCTGCAACAAATAAAAAAAAAAGCCACAGTTTCTGTAAAAAAAACTACCAGGGATGCATTATTAATTGCTTACCAGACAGTCTAGACTTGAACACTCACTGGTGAAGGTGGAACAGAAACCCAGTTGTCAGAGACAGGCTCTAATTATTATGAGAGAGTATTATTATTTTATTTTTTTACAGCCCTAAATGTGAAACGCCTGTTATTTAAATTCGTCTGCGTGGGTGTTATTTCTATCTATCAGAGGTCACAGAGGGAAGTCCTGGATGAGGTAGACGTTTGTTGTGGTTTCTCACATCTGTGTTAGATCAACCATGTAAGGTTAGAAAGCGTTGAGGTTTTTTGCCCGTCACCCATGCTTTTTGGCCCAGTTTCCTTCTCCATTAGTAGTTGTGAGTTCTGATTTAGAGATAAGAAAGCAAACTATCCTCAATGCACAAATACAAGCCTTGCCCACATGCCACCTGTGCACACACTGTTTGTTGTTTGAGGCTCACGTGCAAATGCCCCAATTGATTTGGAGTGCTGGTCAAAAAAAAGGACACCTTTCCCTAAAATGTGGCCCTTAGTCCATTTCTTTATGTAAGATTGCATCAAATTCCTCACAGTATTATGAAGAGGGAGCTCGGTAGGCCTTCTATTAGTGAGCCGTCCCTTTAACTTTGTGCAGACGAGAGCTGCTGGCTAATATTAAATAATAGGATGAACTGTTACAGATCTGATAAGGTCTGGGTTTCATTTTGTGCTGCAGATGTTATCTGAGTTATTGGCTTACGACAACAGGATTTTATGAATTACCCTGGGCCGAAACATATTTTTTCTGAAAATGAGGTAGTTTCATAATACATCCATACTGTAGCGGAGACAGCCGTTGTGCTGTGTGCAATATAAGGACTCTCAGAGGAAGGAAATAACTGCTTTGTAGCTGAGAAGAGCCTACTACTTAAGGCTACATGAACTTCTATTGATCCAAAAATAAATATAGCTTGTAGACGTGTCGGATCAAACTTATGCTTGTCAAAAGCCTACAAGTGGCTTCCCCCGCTGCCATATTGTAACGCTGAACACATGCAGGTGAACATCTGCCAATCAAAATATGATATTGGTCCTCTGGGAGTTGCCAGGCACCTTCATGCAAAGAGACAAATGTTACGGCGAAGCCCCGAGGTGATGCATCGCTGTGTTATTTAGTGCAGACTGCACGAGTACTCAAGGTAATTACATTAAAACCCCCTCTAATCGAAAATCCAATTCCGAGATGTCATGCAGTTCGGGGCCGGACTCCATCTCTCCCTCGCAGATCTGTGGGCGGACGGAAGAGACCATTGTGTCATCTGTTCCGACTTGGGCAATCAATGTTTGTCAACGACGGCTCTGGGAAATGATTGGCTAGACTTTGTAGTAAATTAATGAACTGCTGGTGTACAGACGTCAAAAGCCGGTTGCCTGTGGTCACCTGAGTTTACAGAGCAATCTCTTTAGATTATAACAAGTCGCAAGATTAGTGACCAGCCTGGAGGGATTGTTGCTTCTGTGTATGACAGTTGATTTATTTTGCATAATGAAAATGTCAATACGTTTAAGGACATCACAGTGAATTACTGCGGTGGTGCAGGCTTTGGATTGGTGGGCGTGTTTCTTTGATTATTTTTTTTTTTTTGCTTCCCCTTACCAGAATTGCTTTGTAACTTATTCATCATCATACCATTGTTGGAAAGTGTAGGCCTGTAATCCTGTCAGAGGAGGATTTGATCGGTGGGATCTGTCTTTAGAAAATTGTAGCCTTCGTTGGTTTTAATGTCAACAAAGGAATGTGTGTTATTTACACTCCTGCCGCACTCCACTCTAGTGCAAGCGCTTTAATCTCCATTTCTGGAATGAAATATCTTTGTAATTTTAGTTGGTCTGCAGCCAAAATAGTGTAATTGTTGTGTTTTTTGCTTTTATAGTAAGATATTAGGCCTTATGCACATAATCAAGCCAATAACAACGGCCTGTTTATTGTATATATTAAACCACAGGCTATGAATAATGTAACCTAATCAGCTTCACCACTTGTCTTTGAAGGTGTGTTGTGAGTGTTTCCACTAGATTTTTGGCGTTCTTTCTCTGGAATGGGGGCGCATGTCAGGACTTGTGTTGTTTTTGTAACCAGGCAGTTGTACAGCTCCGCTCTGAGGAATGTCGGCTTTCCCAGGAGGCTGCGTCCCAGCGGTTGCCATGGGACGTCCACTGACCCCGGCGTGTTTAACACCGCTGCCGCCCCAAACATTTGTTTCGTGGTGCTCCATTAACGCCTAAATGAATAGGGCGGGGGCTTCCCCTAGTTGGAAGGTCATGGTGAAACCTTCATGGTGCCACTGGTTGATAGAAGTAAACTTGATGAGTTGATACTGTTTGTTGGAATTTTAAGCCACATTAGTATCTACTGTTGCAACGGAATTGCGTTACTAGGCAACAACTTGTGTCCATGTTTACTTCCCGTCGGCTTATGTCGTTCACATGCAAGAAATAAACTAGGACACAATTTGAATGTTTACATGCACAACTGTGAAATGGTCCATATTAGGCCTTGCTGTCGGGCATGCTTTCACTGATTTCCTCCAAACCGTAGTTTTTTTTTTAGGCCCCGTGACCAGTTTTGATCCCAGAGGTCTACAGGAAGAGCTCTTGACTAGCACTTCCTGGACGAGGTTGTCCAAACACAGGCAGCTGCTGTGGTCAGACCCGAGGAAAGACAAGTCCCTGGCAGAGAAAGTGCATGCCCACTGAGGGGAAATTAAACGAGGAATGCATGGAGTTCTGGACAGACACTCTGGAGAGCTTAGCCAGACGAGGGCTCGTCTCCCAGCATCACAGCCGTGTCCTTTGTCCCGCTGACAGAGCGTAGAATGACGGCTTTCATATTCATATCAGTCCCTTAAAGACCATGCTGGGGCTTTTCTGTACTTTTATTTTAGTATCACAAAGAAAATTGAGCTGTCATTTGGATAGAACCGGACCACCTATTTAGAGTGTTGGCTAATACAAGTGGGGCTTTTTTTTTCATTTGGTGATAAAAATCAGCTTTAGATATTCACAAAGGCCTATTGAAATGTTTTTTCTCCGCAACACGTGACGCCTTTCACTAAATGTTAGAGAGGAAAGCATTTCTATCAGTGTAATGACTTGTTTAGCATTTTAAGAGGCTTGGGCACAACTCCAGATTGTTCCATCCCATTACATCCACAATTTCCCAAGAAGACCAATGCTTTCAGATCCCGGTCAGCCGAGAAAATAGCCGCTGCATATATACTGTCCCTTTTCTTCCCTGGAGCTTCTCTGTTATTAGGATCTTTTTTTGTAGAATTCAGTGAGTGTGAAGGTGCACTGTAGGACTCGGGATGGTGCGTCTGCAGATGACAGGCTCTCAGCGGGACTCTGACACCCTCCGTCTTTAGCCGGGTTTCTTTCTAGCTATCAAAGCTCATGCAAACTGTCTCACTGCCCGCTCTGTGTGCAGGCAGACAGCGCTAACAAGGCAGTTTTATTTCACTTTTACAGCACCGGTGAGATGCTCAGATCATTCGTAGGTAGCTAAAAGCTGTGCGAACAGCAGGTCTGGCAGTCACATATCATCCACTGTTGACCTCTGAACTGAAAGAAACTGAAGCTGGTTCCACCCTGGAGGGAGCAGTGGTAGCTGGGAAATCTAACACCAACATGTTAGCATTCCAGGAGCATCTGAGTTCGGGATGCTCTGCGCGTTATGTTTACGGCCCATGTTTGTGTAGTCTGAGGAAGCAGGCAGGAAAGCACTCAGTAGCAGTGATGCATTCCACATATGTGTGTGTGTGTATGTGTGTATGTAGGGTGGGGACTGATTAATACAGTGTCCTTTCCATGAAGTGTGTAACCGTCCTAACTTTAAAGATATGGATAAGAATAGATTTCATCCAAGTGGGTCAGGGGGTTCTTAATTAGTTTGGAGAGGAAATTCTTTCGATGAGTTGTTTGAAATATACAATGTTTTTTCATGGATGCCAACAATCGATGATAATAACTTTGGCCACCAACAGTTCTTAAGATACATTTCTTCTTAAAAACCACTTGCACAGTTTTCACGAAGATTCTGACATTCACCAAAGAGACTCTGCGCGCACACTAACTCTTTACGACTTTTGTTTGGGCCTTTCAGTTTCAGTGTGTGCACACACCCCTGCAGTCTCATGCTCTTTTATGCTGATTGGCGTGGCGTTTTTCTGTGCTAGTTAGGCTCGACTGGCATGTGCTTTCAATTCAAGAGGACAATGGGACTCATCATTATAAGAATGCAGTTTAGGAACACGTCATGAATGTGAAGTACATTTTTCTTAGGTCCTTTCTCAAGTACAATCTAAGAAAGATAATGGTGAATGAGGCCCCTTGTTATCAACGTCCCTTTTCAATATGTAAAGTGCTTAAAAAAACATTTCGGGCTTCTAGTTCTCTTTTTTTATTTATAGTGTCCATTTTGCTGTGCCTCTCAGCGGGACTCTGACACCCTCCGTCTTTAGCCGGGTTTCTTTCTAGCTATCAAAGCTCATGCAAACTGTCTCACTGCCCGCTCTGTGTGCAGGCAGACAGCGCTAACAAGGCAGTTTTATTTCACTTTTACAGCACCGGTGAGATACTCAGATCATTCGTTGGTAGCTAAAAGCTGCGCGAACAGCAGGTCTGGCAGTCACATATCATCCACTATATATATATTGCTTAAGAAAACATTTTTGGGCTTCTAGTTCTCTTTTTTTATTTATAGTGTCCATTTTGCTGTGCCTCCCGTGTTAAAGGAAACAGAAAGTTGCTTCTGTTTGAGCAGGACAGCACCTCAACCACACATTTACTGAGTCACATGTGTGCTTGTTAATGTGAACTCTATTTCACCCTGCTTTCTGTAAGCCTTATGATAACAAATGGACAAATGGGAAAGATAATGCTGCTGAGGTTATGCTGCAATCTCTGTGTGTGTGGTGTTTGAGCCCATTTGTAGGAAAAGGTAACACAAGGACCGGAGACGTCAGCCAACCCCCCCTCCTCCCCCCCAACCCAACCTGTGCAGGCCTACATGTGCGTTAGCTGGCTGTTAGCAACCCCCGACCCAGACGTTTTCATCCTGCTGGCTGGCGTCTTCCTTTCTCTCCCACTCTGCTGCTCTCAGCTTTCTTCTTGCCCACCTGCTGAGCCAACGCCACTCCACTCCACTCCACCTTTTCAGACTTCAAACATGTTGCACTCGGAGCCGAGAGTAATGGCACTGCCCCTCAGTATGTTCAAACAGGAAACAAATTATCGGAGATCCCTTTTGCTTTGATATTTGTGCAAACCGTATAAAAGAGAAATTTAATTTTTCTGGACCGGATAGAACAGCTTGCAGCTTCGAACAGTAACAACTGTAACTGTAACAATAAACAAGGCGTGACATAGAGCAGTCTTATGGTCACAACGACTCAAAAAAGGCTGTGCCAAACTGACTGAATTTTGTGTGAAAACTGAGCAGTATTTGACAAAATCTCCTACCATGCAAACCGGATCAGACGGAAGCTGTTTGCTATTTCCAGAACTGGGTTGTCAGCATAACTGAAAATAACTGCCCATCCGCCCTGCAAGGTTTAAGTTTTAACTGCACATCAGCTTGCTCTTTCGGGCAAAAGGCACCGGGGGGGATGCTGGTGTGAAATTGTGAGATCTGTGTACTTGTGCTATGAGTTTGGTGTGGGGAAAAACAAGACTGTGAGTGAATGTGTTTTCCTTCTTTTCTCGACCCATCTGATTCTCCACCCTGTCTCTTTTCTTCTGTAGTCAGCCTGCCACCAGTGGTTTTTACGCCCAAGCTGTGCACTAAAAGCGAATTGGCAAATGAGCTACCATGTTGTTGTCTCCATTACATTACTTTCCATTATAACAGCAGCTGTTTACTGTAGCACTAAAACAACAACAACAACAACAACAACAACAACAACGTGACATAAAAGACCCCCCCTCCTTATCTCTCTCCACATAGTGTATTGTTTTAACTTTTTCCGTAACCACTGTGTAGCATTACCATCACAGCACACCCTGTTCTCTCCTCTCTGTGTACTGTAAATTAAGCTATCAGCACATTACATCATCGGGGGAATCGGTGTTATTGAGTGAATCTCTGCTGATAGAAATGTGCTTTCTTACGCTGTGAGGGGAGTGTGTAGATGGAGCATTGTTTAATGTATCTCATTTAGCGGCTGGATAGTTAGCTAGCTAATGTTAGCTTGCCAATGCCACCGTGTTTTCATGCTAAAGTTACACTGGTTACAAAAAAATGAGGAGAACAGTGTGTGTTTATTGTCACATATTTATATATAAAATATAATAATTATTTGGTCATTTTTGAGGACTGCCTACCTGGAAAAAAGGAAAAGTGTTTCTTTATCCACTCTACTAGTGTCAATGTTGGTAGGTCTACTACTTTGGTCCAAACTCAAATATCTCAACTATTGGGTGGATAGCCAAGAAAGTTTATCGAGTCTTAAGATGTAAAGTCTGTACACATTGTTTGTATGTAGGGCCACCAGGAGGCTGATATGTTTTGCTATTTCGGGTGAGATCTCCTGACGACAATGGGATGGATCGCCATGGAACCTGGTACATACATCCACGTCCCCCGAGGATGAATTGTTATAACTTTATGATTTACTTTATCAGTCGTTCTACATAACCAAGACCTAACAATCAATGGTCAGAAGCATCAACCACGTGATCAAGAAATTAAGTTTTAATATGAGTCTTAGACTTGTTTGTGCCGTGTCATAGCTTTTTTTCATAGACTTATAGTTTGATGCCTAATTTGTTTCTCTGTGCTGCCCGACAATACAGTATATCCTCTACCCCCCCACCCATCAGGATGAGGGTTCACTACTTTATCACAATCTTGGGTCTTTGATCCCAACATGCCGTCTCGACAGAGATTTTAGCTCATTAAGATTATTCCTGGATGCCTCTGGCAGGTGCCTCCGTCTCACTCTGCTGAGGAGAAGATTCTCAAGTTGGCTGTCTGGTTGGGGGGCATCTGGTTTCACCACCCGCCAGGCAATATGCATAATAATTAAGCCCAGTTTCCCTGACGGTGTCTGGCATGCGCCAGTCACTGCTGGGCTCAGTGCCCTGGGCCAGACTAATCCCCAGTGTTGTCACACCACTAATAGGCTGGAGGACAAATCTGTTTATTTGACACCAGGTTCACATTCACCTGGGTTCTTATTTGCTTAAACCCAAGTTTGAATTCTGCCGTGACTATTCCTTCGCGCTCCATAAATACACATGTAATCATAACTTTTGGTTACACCAGAAATGCTGGTGAGATGTTTAATTGGCGGCTGTGGCACACGAGGTGGAGCGCTTGTCCCGCAACCACAAGGTTGGTGGTTCGAACCCCTCTACAGTCAACATGCCGAGGTGTCCTTGAGCAAGACACCTAACCTGCTTTAATAGCACGCACTGAAATTATTTGCTATGCAATGCAGTGAAACTGGTAGTTCTGGTCTGTCCTGGTCATAAAAGACATGTAACACTTTGTTTTGTTTATTATCGTCGTGAGCATACAACAAAATGAAGTTTGGTATCTATCAGTTACCAGCAGCAAAATATCTAAAAACAAGATAAAAAGATAGATAATATATAGTTGATAGTTTAGTCACTTCATATCAGATCATCAAGGCGAAAGAACAAAACTCCAGCATCTTCTGTTTGTACATTTAATTATTGAGCTCCATAACATCTGGACGTCAGAGTCAAACACAATGGAGATTTACGTTTAAGACCACATATCTTGGAAATGACCATCTTTTTTTCAAATGCCTTCAGTATGTGTGACTAACATCAGCAGACTAATGCAGAGAATACATAAAAAGGAGAGAGAAATGTCATCATCCGTCCTCGTCTGGTACTGGCCGGGCTTTGTACAACACAGAATTAGAGCCCCCCCAGAATCCTTTTTTCGAACATCCAGCTTCATCCCGCTGATATTCCCTCAGGGAAATTAAGGATTAGCTCAGCCTTTCATACAGGAATTCCTCAGTCAGTTCACATGAATGTGCCGCCTCCCAAACCAAATCAACTTTTTCTCTCTCCCATTGCCACGCTATGGGCCCGCTAAGCCCCCGTCCCTCCGTTGGGTTGGTGGTGAGCCGTAGTAAGAGGATGAAGTGGATTGTCGTTTTGGTCGAGCACCACTCTGACTCATGCCCTTGAGTGCCAATGCTGCAAAAATGCTCAGAGGACGTAACACTTGGTCTGCACTTAAAGCTGCAACAATGGGGCAGCTCTGCTCATAGCAAGTTCAAGAACCATGACGGCGAGGGATCGTGATGAGCGGACATCTTCATTCCCTCTGCATGCGGATGAGTCTGATGGCGCTAATTAACACCCATGTCCCAGATTAGAGCTGTAATATCATGGCTATAGAAACCAGATGGTGACATCATGCTGTGGTGTGTGATGCTTTAACCGCTGTTGGCTTTTCTTTTGGTCATGCAGTTGATGTAACGCAATGTTTGTGTTTCTGAGTGGCATTTTTAGAACATCTAGCAATGACACATCTAAATCATGACTGCTGAGGGAACCAATCTGCAAAAAAAAATTGATGACTTTGAATGTCAAAGGGGAATCTTGCAATATGTCTAATGACCCAGCAGAGCTTTATCTTGCATTATTGTTTTTAACGCACAGATTAAATGTCCTCATGTTGTCTCGCGTGACTTGCCAATCAATGCAATAGAATCACAAGATCGTGTTAATTGGATTCCTAAAGCAATTGGCATGCCTTCTTGCATTAATCTGGTAGTCATTCCTGCCCTATGCCCGACATTTGTTACATTCTCTAGTAGTAGTAGCTGCTCTGTTCATGTTTATGTTAATTTGTTTATGGGCTTTTTGCTGTAAGCCGTTACATAACTCTTTATCTGGGACAGCAACTGGAGGTCTGTTTCTGTTTCTTTTTCTCTTTTGATGTGTTCAGCGGCCATGCACAAGGCAGTGTTGCTGTACTCTTAACTCGAAATTTGGTCACTGGTTTTGGGAGGAATGGAGAAGAAGTGTGTAAAGTGTGAGAGCTGTCATAATCGTAGCTCACACATTTACCCCTTCTCTTAACAGAAGTTTATCAATCCCAAGCATTTCCTCCTGCTACATGTTCCCATTCTAGTACAGTGCCTTGCAAAAAAGTATTACCCCCCCTTTTTTTTTGTTTTTCCTATTTTGTTGCATTATAACCTGGAATTAAAATAGATTTTTTTTTTTTTTATTTGTATTTAATGTTATGGATCAACACAAAATGCTCAAAATTGGTGAAGTGAAATGAAAAAGCTTGTTTTCAAAAATGATCAAAAATAAAAAAAACTGAAAAGTGCTGCAAGCATTTATTCTTAAATAAAAAGAATAAGAAAATAAGTTGGGAGACACTTGGCTTTGGGCAAACTCTAAATGTATTTTGCTTTTTTCCCCCCCCCAATCTCTACTATTCCATATTCTTTCCATTTTGTAATAACTGCTTTAAAGGTGCTCTGTAAGATCATGTGACACTTAGAATGCACACAGCTGGACTTCATTAACATAATTATCTGAAGATATGTGGTAGGACCTAATCTTTTTTTAGGAGTTTCTTAGCCAAAGGGGTTGAATACGTATGCATGCACCACTTTTTTAGTTTGTAGGATTTGGTCATTTCACTTAACCAATTTTGACCATTTTGTGTAGCATTTATTTTAAGTCCAAGTTATAATGCAACAAAATATAAAAACGCCAAGGGAGGTAAACCCTTTTGCTAGGCATTGTATTTCCTCCCAGCCCGCTCTGCTTTTTTGATGTCCCCTGTCTTCCTCATGGCTGCCTGTCTTGGTGAGATGAGACTCAGAAGGCTTCCTGTGAGAAATAAACAGCTTAGCTTGTGACTAGCAGAGTGGTGCATCCCTGTGTGTCTGTGCTCTATCAGGCTCATTGTTCTGCAGGCTATAGAGCCCTCCAAGACACTCATTTAATGAGACGGCTCTGACTGTGTAATTGCAGGCTGCTCTGCGAGCTATTATGGGAGATATATTTTAGGTGGGGGCAAAACAACCATTACTGCGACATAAACGAGCCGCGTGTGTGTGTGTTTGTGTGTGTTTGTGTGTGTTTGTGTGTTTGTGTGTGTGTGTGTGTGTGTGTGTGTGTGTGTGTGTGTGTGTGTGTGTGCGTGTGCGTGTGAAGCTAAAGTCACACAGTAGCACTGAAGCCGATATGAGGAGGGTGAGCATCCTGCTGCCACACGGATCAATTCATGTGGTGTCTGTGAGTGTGTTTAACTGCTGGAGCTGATTAGTTGTTTTTTTTCCATCTCTAAAAAGACTTCGCAAATGGCCTCGTTGCTGGTCCTTTTCCTCGTCGAGTTCTCTCAGAAGGCTTTATTCATAGAAATGACTTGCATCAAAATCCAAGTCATAATTCATGAAGCTACCCTAATGTCAAAATCAGTAGGTTGCATTGGTTTTGAGACGGCTTTCTATAATATATCAAAAGTTAAGTGAATATAGTTCGTTTTCTCTCCCATTCATGATTGATTCTCTGTGGGGCCCACTGGTTTTGCTCTCATTCTCTTTCTGTTCGGCGAATGGCTCCGGTCTCAGATATTTGGACCACTCGTACTGGGAATTTCTGCACGTCGCATGTTTTATTTAGGATGTGTTGAGGTCGTTCAGAGAGCCTCGCATCCCAGTCCTGGCACTCCGCCTCAACAGACATCCTTTAGCCTCTTAAATTACCCCCCCCCCCCCCCTCCCTTTAACACCCTCCCCTCCCTTCTATCATCTTTCTCTTTCCTCCTCACCACAGTGCTCTTTGCAAATTAAAAGAAACAAACCAGTCTAAGCTGGCAGCTGAGTTCAGCTCCAGTGAATGAGAGTGCTGGGCTAATGCTACGCTACCTCACACTTTAGCCCCTTTTAATGCTTTAAGGGGCCCTGCTTTGTTTGTTGTTGGTTTGCTTATACTGCATAACAAAAGCCTATTCTTCACCGGGAATTGGCCTAGAATAATCAGGCTGAGTTTGCTTGTTGTTACTGTAAATTAGACCGAATTAGCTCCTAACTGCTGCAAACTGGTGATAGTGTCAGTTTTACTTCCTGGTTTTCTAGTTCGATGCTGCTGCTGCTGGCGTGTGCTTCTCCATTCCTGTCCTCTCATATGCTTTTCTAGAGAGAGAGAGAGAGAGAGAGTGTGTGTGTGTGCATAATGTTCACCCCCACCTGTGTGAAGGTGGGGTTGGGCTGTGATGTGAACTGGCTGCTGCGAGAGGACTGAGATAAGAATCACAACAGAATCAGTCACACCCACGGACTTTACAGAGGGATAGGCTAGTGTTTGTTTGGTGTGTGTGTGTGTGTGTGTGTGTGTGTGTGTGTGTGTGTGTGTGTGTGTGCTGTGTTATGGAAGCCTAACAATCCTTTCTATTCTTAACAGTATCTGGAGAGGCCCCAATGTGAATTGTGTGGACAGCACTGGATACTCCCCCCTCCACCACGCCGCCCTGAACGGACACAGGTAGATCAGTAGATAGATAACACCTCCTTTTTCAGCTCCGCTCTTTACGAATTAAATGAAGTCTGCCCTCACAGACAAAACGTCCCACTGGGGATATAAAGCTATTGATTGGATGTTTGCTTAGGCCCTTGTGTGTGTATTCATTAGTGTGGCTCATGCTCTCTCCGTCTCGTCCCTTTCCTCCGTCGGCAGCGAGGTGGTGGAGACGCTGCTACGAAACGAGGCCTTGACCAACATCGCCGACAACAAGGGCTGCTACCCGCTCCACCTGGCTGCGTGGAAGGGAGACGAGCACATCGTCAAACTGCTCATCCACCAGGGGCCGTCACACCCCCGACTCAACGAGCAGGTCTGACGCTGCATTTGCTCTTCTCTGTTTGTTTGTTTGTTTGTGTGTGTTTTGGTTTTAAAGCCCATTTACCATGCTGATCATATCATGTGAAGTGATGTAACTAAATAGATTTGTTCTCCAATCAGTTTCTCTATATGTGTTCTAGTGTGAGTCTGTGTATGCAGAACATGTATGAGGTTGTCTTTTAAAGCACACTTGTTGACCTTTTTTAAAGTTTAACAATTAGGTTTTTAATGACTTTAGTCTGCAGACATAGGAAGTCGATCATTTCTTCACCTGGTAAGGAGGTCATTTCTAGAAACAAAAATGCCACATGGAGATATTTCTGATTGTAATTCAGGCATGGCATGCTCTATTCTATATTTGAACAAAATGAATGTTAAAAAAGATTGTGACCAGAGTGCATTAACCTGCATCATGAGACTGACTTCTACCGTGACGCTGTGGTATTTGAAGTGCTTTTGACGCCATGCTAGTGTGAGAAGTGCCTGTTTTCCCCTAACCATTTAAACAGTTTTAACCCTTTATGTTTTCATATTTTGGTTGGTTGCTTACTGCACAGACAGCTTCCATACCGGTTCTGTTCTGTCCTGTTTGGGATGAGGAGAAATGACCCACTATGAGCCCCACAAACGTTGCCTGAATCCTTTAGACGTAGCAAAAAAACCAAAATCATCTCGATGGAAAAAGTACATTTGTCTCATTTTGTGTCATTTCTCCCTGCCTGTTCATTACATCTGATTGTTCATTAACTCAACTCTGATTTTTTTCCCCCCTTCTTTATTTAGTTTGACTCATTTGTGATCATCATTCATTCATTCGTTCATTGCTTGTCTCAACCAAATCCATCGGCCTATCTTCTCTTCCTCCCTCCCAGAGCTCTGTAGACCATAAAGAGTTCAAACGCTGTGGGCCCTTTGACCCCTATATTAATGCCAAGGTGTGTACACAGTGCTGCTGAAACAACATCTCTTTTTGAAGTGCTCCCTTTGCTTTACTGCCGTGTTGTCTTGCTGTGCTTTGGTTTGGGTTTGTTGTTGCTGCTGCTGCTGCTGCTTGCGGGGCCACTCTGCTGCAGAGATAACGGGAGGCTTTTAATTCCACCGTCTATCGGTAGATCCCTGTCCTCTGGCTTTCTGCTCATGTTCCCTCGTGACTTTATTGAGATGCTATGTTTAAGATATGTGACGCTGCTTTACAACATGCCTTCTACAACATAGAGTAATCTATTTTTTAGACGTTACTCTACTGTTGAACCAGCCTTTTGTTCAGGGTCAGGCACTAACTAGGCTTTAGACAGAAAGCTGAGTAAATATCTGTCCTCTGAGAGCCACTGTAGGTGATTCATGGGACCAGATGTTTTTCATGGCATCTTGGCATGTTAAAAAATGTACAAATTTGTAATGAAAGCTTGTATAATATGCAGTCTGAAGCAGTACAGTTGTTGGCACCACACAGCCAGCATGTATACTGAGCAAACCACACTATCAATTATGGCGACAACGACCATTATGGTAGTAAAAGAATCAACAACAGAAATGTGACGAATGTGGTAGCTTACAGGAAGGCCTCTGTCCTTTTTTCAATAACTGTGTTGATCATTTACACTACAAAAACAAATTAGTAAACACAAGTTACCTCAATCCAATCTAACCTGTAGCTTCCAAACCCATGTAATATGATACACCTTTGTAAAGCAACGATCTGTTAAGCTTTAACAAACAAACCGCAACTCTGGTCCAGACTAAAATATCTAAAAGAATCATTTTTGTATATGTTCCCCAGAGGATAAATCAAACTGACTTGATGATTCCCTGATTTATTTATTTTTCTTTCTCTAGAGCCACCATGATGATATTTGTCTCTACAGCTATCAGATGGATTGTTGTGACATTTGATTCACACATTCATTTCTCACCTAACCAGCTCAACTACATTGTGTTAAGTTAGTTTGTATGATAGCATGCTTACATGCCAAACTGAGATGGTGAACACAGTAAACATTACTTGCCAAACATTAGCATGTTAGCTTTGTCATTGTGCGCACTTTAGCATGATGACGTTCACATTCAGCTTGAAGCACCCATGAGCCTCAGTGCAACATTACAGAGTTGCTAGCATGGCTGCAGAATCTTGTTAAATAATGAGTAAAATGATTTTAATTATTGAAATCGTTGATTGTTCTGCCGATTGAGAGATTTATTAACAAACTACTCATTTTAACGCCACTGTAGTGGTTCAAAGGTAAATGGAAAACAGGATCGGGCCCTCGTTACGCCTCTGGGAAGACTCTCTTCCTCATTATCTGGAGTACATGCAGTATTCCATCAGGTGTCTCTATATTTCACTGTGAGCACCCTCCTCATTGCATTCAGCCGCCCAGAGAAGCCCCAATCACAGCATGTCTGGAGGAGGAGGATGGCTGTTCAGCAGACACGGCAGAGCTGACGGTGTCTCCGACGGTGTCACCGACGGTGTCACCCTCACAGTTAGAGCGGTGGGAACGTGTCGGTCGCTCCATGATTGCATTTTCAGCTGGCGGAGCTGTAGATAAAGCCGCACACTATTTTTTGAACATGGTCGCATTTCCTCTGGACTAATCTTCTTAGTGTTTTGGATGGGAAGCCTGGCTCTCTTTAATGCTCCTATATGCTGGAGGGGGAATTTAGTTTTCTTTTCAGTGTTTGTCTTACTGTCCTTTTACATCGAGTCTCTTGATCTGCTGAGATTATGGATGATGTCTTAAGGTAAACACTTTCGGGTTAGTTTGGGGACCACTACCTGGTCAACGGGCTGAATTATTGAAGCCTTGTTATGAATAAATCAGAAAGATGGAGGCAGTGTTGATGCTCTGGCCCTGGTTGTGGTCATGGTTGATGGCATCATGTGAGTGAGTGGGCGGGGGAGCATCCGGCCTCTGCTCTCATCACACTCCAGCACCGGAGAGACATCTCACGAGGAGGAAGAGGAGGATGGGAGCTTTTCAGTGCACCAGTCTCTTTGCATCAGCATCAAAGGCAGATTCCCATGCTCGTCTGTGTGAGTGTGTAAATGGGTGTGTTTGCTCTTCCTCCTCCTCCTCCTCCTCTTCTCCCCACCTCCCAGTTTGTGCTTGGGAGCTCGCGTTGCCGAGGAGAGGAAGAGGTGGGACGTTGTCATGGTAACAGTGTCACGGTACAGTGGTGGTGAGTGACCCAGTGGAGGAGAGATGTGGTGTTTGTGCAGAGCCAGACATGAGCGGTGTGTGATGATGCTGAAAACCGGGGTCTGGGACTCGTGGAGGATTTGGGCTCCAGTGGTCCCCTTTCAGGGCCACTGAGGAAGTCAGACTGGACTTGGTCTAGTTCTCTGACATCCTGGTCCAGGAAGCCAGCCAGACTGATGTTTATTCATAATGTCTCTGAGCTCATTTACTCACTTAGTTTCCTGGGTGTGTCGGCTGCTTTGAGGCTTCAGACACCTGAGTAGGAGAGAGACAAACACTAACCAGAGGACCTGACCTGGATTAATCCACCATCTGAATAACGGGCTTACACAGGTTCAGTGTAAACTGTAAAAGAAATTTACTGAAAAACAAGTTGCGAACATTGGAGCTGAAATGATTAGTTTGTTAACGAAAAACTAATTAATTAGCAACCTTCTACAATTTAGGGTTGCAACTAATCATTTTCTTCATGAATTACTCTGGTGATTATTTCCTAGAGCAATTAATTGTTCTTTTGGTTTATAAAGCTATAAAAGTTATCAAATTGCTCTTTGGGCTCCGACCAAAGCAATAAACTAATTATACATTTTTTATCGTGTCAGATATAATAAAGCAGCAAATCCATTCTTTTTGAAACCATGAACAATAGATCGATAATCAATCAACTATCAAAGAGCTGATTAACTAAATATATCGTGTCATTGAAGCTGTTTTCCTCTTAAAATGTTTCTGTATTTCTCAGTTTTTTTATAATTGTACATTAAATATATTTGGATGTTCAAATGAAACAAAACATTTAAAGAAAATTAAACGACAAAATAATCGGTAGATTAATTGATAGTAAAAAAGAAATAAAAAAATCATCAGTTGCTATCTGGTCGACTCTTACTCCAAATTATAATTATCGTGAAGAATTATTCATCTAAGGAATGATGGCATAAAGATAACCTATTATCACCATTCTAATTCTCTAAACTAACACCTCGGCAGATGGGCGTTTTGTATGAAAATTATGTGAGAAGATGAATATGATTAAACTGAATTGTTCAACTAAAATTGTATAGAAACTCTGGCTTCAGTGGAGACCATTTTAATGAATATCTTCATTGACCTCTTTTCAGTTAATTACCATACATTCTGTGTGTTAGTCCATAATAACATATAGCCCCTAGTCTGCCCAGGCTGGCATCACGCTACCTCTCACCCTCGCTTCATCTTCCTATATAGGTCACATGTCTAATACAATATATGTTTAGATGACTTCCTCTGACCCCGGCTCAGATGTCGTTGACGTGAACTCCATCACGCTCTGTAAACTCAAAGAGATCAAATAAGAACAAAGCCAATATACCAGGGGGAAAAAAAGTTTCTGATAGCGCAGCAGGATTAATTTCTCCGGACTCGGTCACCTTGTTATCAGCGGTGCTGGAGTTTCCCCTCCTTCCTTCTTGGCGCATCGCTCACAGTCTGCCAGCACGCTCATTTATCCCCTTCTGTCTGTCACTTCAGTGGCCAGCGTTTCCCTCGACAACTCCATCGCACCCCCACCCGTTACCTTCTGCTCTCTGCCCGTCCTCCACGACTTGTACTTGTCTCTCTGTCGTGCCAAGAAATGGTTGAAGCACATTTGAGGAGTCTTTCGGGGGGGGAGAGACACACTGGGAATTCTCCATCGGGGTGCATTCCCTTTTGCAAATTTCAGGGTGTGTCTCACATGGCAGTTGGAGCCATTTGTTACGGGTGGAAGGGAGTTTTATTGCCGAGTGTAAGATCTTCAGGGTTGGTTATGTTTGGAAAGCCCCATTTGGAATATAAAGTGGAAAAGTAATATTTCCTGTAAAAGGGTGAATAAGTTCCCTGTACAGAGAATTACAATCTATGGCAGGAAGCCGGTTAGACATTCGTCTCATTACTGGACTGTAAGGTCTGTTAACTGTGGAATGTGTGACCGTGTCCTAAAACAAATCAGCTTTTAGAGACAACCGTTTTATTACATATTACATATTATATATTATGTTTTTGTTGCCTTGCATTTATTGGAAAGAACACTTTGGGTATTCATATTTTTACAGACTATTTACAGTATTCTTGTCAAATGGAGAAAAATAGAGCTGCAACTAAGAATTATAAGATAAATGATTTAATCTGTCATTTCTCTATGAAATATAAATAATTGGTCATCTGATGTCCTTCAGATTGCTTGTTTTTCTGTCCAAAAGTCCTGATCCCAAATATATTCAATTTAAAATAGTATTAAAAATAGAAAAGCAGCTCAACGTAACATCCGGACATTGGAACCAGCAAATTTTTTTTCATTTTTATTTTCCCTTGATTAATAACTTTAAACGATTAAATTGTTATTAAAATTGTAGGTTGGTTTTCTGTCAGTTGATTGACACGTTAATTGATGTTATTAATATATGTTATTACTATATTCAGCTCCAGAATTCAAACAAAAAAGATACTAAAACCAGTAATACAACTGTGACTTCTTTAATAAGAATCTATAATGTGTACAGATGTAGGTTATTATCAGGATGTCGGATACTGACGGTCCACATGGGCAGCCCCTTTGGCACACAAGCTGCAACAGCTGCTCGGCCCTCTCCTCCTCCTCCTCCTCCTCTTCCTCTTCCTCCTCCACCAGCACCACCTCCCACCACTACTACTACCACTACCAGGGGCCAGGCTGACGTAACCGCTGCCTCGCTCTGCTGCCAGCCATCACGTCACGTGACAGAGGTCGCTAGTCAAACCGTGTTACCATCTCCCAGCCCCGGGTTGTGAGAATCATAACATCCTCTGTTCTCTCCGTCACCGTGCGGCTCCTCTTCCCTCCCTTCTCCGAATGTTCGGCAGCATAAAAAAACAATGGAGAGTAATCTCCAGATGGTACTGGTTAGGGCCGGGTTTATCAATCAGCAGCAGCACCAGTGGAGATCTTAATCTCCTCTTGGTTTCGACATGCGCTGAGGTCTAAATCAGGATCAGGTTTGACTCTTGTCTGCAGCACCACAGTAGAGATGGGATTTTAATGAAATACATGCTCTGTCCAGGAAGTCTTGGCTGTGTCTTATGAATTCTAATCTCTCTCCCAGCGAGGCTGCAAGTCATTGGTGCCATTTTGTGTAATGGCCTTCAGAGCTCCGTCTTGTTAGTACATGATTGTTTGACTGCTCATGTGGAGATAAGGCTGATCCTGTTCTTTTATAGAAGGAGACTTCATACTGGAACACACTAAGTCCTTCTTACATAAGAATATGAAAGTGTTGCCCTGAAAATCACAAATTAATTTAGTATAACAATGTTTTAAAATTAGATTTAATTTTTTTTTGCTGCAGGGCTTTCTGGCTGCTAAAATTAATGTCAAACCCAGTCCTAGTTCCCCTTATGTCATGTTTACTTTTTTTAATCAGCTTAGTGGCAGGTTTTTTTTTTTTGAAGTTGTGCCTTCTATATCCAAAAGCATGATTTTTTTTTTTTTAAATAGTTTTTGAATTAAATACATCTGCACAAATGTTTCTGAATTCTGGCATCTGCAAGAGATACACATAAAGTGTTTCCTGGTTATTGATGACTCTCTTATAATGCAGATAAGACTGTCTTTGTGTAGAGTCATCTGTGTGTAGCTGCTCATAAATATAGTGTAATGGACTATTTCAACAGGAAAGTCGTACGACATTCTGCATGGTCTGGAGGAGGCGAGTCGAGGCTCGATGCCTCATCGCTGCTTGTTTCCCATCAGTGAGTCAAGCAGCTGGTCGGCCATGTTTAATGCGATCAGATGCTGGCTGACACACACACACACGGCTATAGAGCACTGACCACCACACTGGCATGGGAGACACTTAACATGATCATACACACTGAGTTCAAAGTTTCAGCCCACTAGCTGTCAGATGTTGCTCTCCTGTTTTGCATTGTGATTAAAAGGCTTAAAGGGACAGTTTGACCCAAAATAAAATAATACATATTTTTCATATCTGTAGTGCTGGTTGTCAATGTAGGTTGTTTCGGTGCGAGTCGCCTAGTTTTGGAGATATCTGCCTAAGAGATGTCTACCTTTTCTCCATTATTATGGGACTATATGGCACTCAAAATACTTATAAAACTTAACAGAGATATCTCTTTCCAGAAGTCATAAACTGGTTACTCAAGATAATCCACAGAGGTTGCTTTGTGTAAATCATTGCATGATTTACACAAAGATTACTATTGAAGCAGCAGACATGCATATTCAGAGGTGAATCATGCTGACGCAATGCCGGTTGAAGTCATCGAAATACTCTGAATGCATCTCTGTAATAAAGCTGTGACAGATGCTTGATGGTGCGTCACAGATGAAAGACGCCATGCTCTTTTTTTTTTTTTTTTTTTTTTTTTTTTTTTTTTTTTTGTTTTCATGTGCCGACCTGCATTTTCTCTGTTAGTGTGTACATGCGAGTTTGTTTTGAGCCAAAGATAAACATATACACAAATCCAACTGAGAAAACCACCCAGGCAATGAAACACTGAGGCCGCTTTGGTTTAGTTCTCATAGAAAAGCTGCTTTTAATTTATTATTTATTTTTTTCAGTTAAATCCACATAAGAGAAGAGTTGTTTTGGTTTTTTTTCGCCGCCAGCTTCTGCGTCCCCTCTTTTGGTAGGCAGGTGTCGTTTTGTTTCCTCTAAGCTCCGCCTCCTCTCTCTCTGCTCAAGCTGTGACCTGCTTTCCCAGTGTAGTACAGATCTCTCTCTCTCTCTCTCTCTCTCTCTCTCTCTCTCTCTCTCTCTCTCTCTCTCTCTCTCTCTCTCTCTCTCTCTCTCTCACACCCTCTTCCTCTGCCTCAAACAAACGAAGGAGATACCTGCTGATCCCATCTGGCGCCAGGTCTTTAAGACTCATTTATAGGCCTACTGACACCTGTCTAAAACTGCCCTGTTGCCCCCCCTCCCCTCCTCCTCCACATGATGTCCTGTCTTCACTGGCACAGCTGGCATGTTCCTCTGGGAGTCACCCAAACTGGCACCGTTCATGTCCATGTGTGGTTGGCCCTTTTTAATGCCAGCTGTCAGCCCTTTGTAGGTGGCTCTGTGTGTCTGGAATGACCGACTCTCGGAGCATGTGCTTCCACAATAGCTGGAATGATTTTACCACTCCTATCGAAGCACAGTATGTGACTAGAGCCAGAGAGCTGAAGGGTTGTCCAGGTTTTATTATATGAGGGCCAGGAATCACATGAATGCAAATCTTGAGAGATCGAGACAGCAGTGATTGTTATGCTCTGTAATGCCACTCGCATGTCCTCTCCTTTTTACAGGCAGGATAGTGTTTTTCATGGGGGGTGGGGGTTTTTTTGTCCCACACTTCCCCCTTGTCTAGTTACAACCCAGCAGTCCTAACCATGACTATAAATGTTGTCACTGTGTCATTGTTAGTATTCCCACGCCGTCATCTCAGTTTAGCTCCCAGATTGCAGGGTTTGCCCCCTGCTGGCTGTTCATGACGGAGAACACCAGCAGTCACAGATCTATGAGACATTGATCTTATTGCTGCACGCGAGTCATTAGATCCAATAAGCACCACTTACCGAGTTGACATTGCATTAACTGCTTTTAATCGCTGGATGCCCGCTTGTCTCTTTGAGCTCGTTGTTGAATGATGAAGATTTCTCTGAGATGAGATCAGTTTCACTTTTTTGCACAGAATGAATTGCCATAATGTGAACTTATTTAACATGAACGACTGCAGTTCATCTCTGGCTGTTGATGTGATGTGAGTGAGTCAGTGGGTTATACACATTAATATTGAGTTTACATTACTGTCAGGCCACTTCATGCATGTGGAAAATGTAACACTCATCTCTTCCCCTTAATCATCTTATGTCTAAGACCCCCTATGAGTTGGACTCTTACATTTCCAGTATAAATACATACATTTACACTTTCCTGCTCTTCACTTTAAATAGACGCTTAACACTTTAATAACACACTTATTTCAACGTACTCTTATATTGTTTGTTTGTCCACCATATTCTAATGTAAACGTTCATATTTTAGTTTAAAATGTGTGTTTATTGTCACGCACCAATCGCCAAGCCAAATTCCTCATATGTGCTAACAAACTTGGCAATAAACCGATTCTGATTTCAGATGGTTGCCTTTGTGTGTTCTCTAATGTGTGACCAGATAGTGATCAGATCAGATAGTGGTTCATAGATGTGAAACTACTGTGCTAGCTCTACCTCTTTGTAACTATACAATGCCGGCGACGTTCTATCATCCAAGTGACCCACGTCTGTGTTAATCACCCACCTGTCTGCGTGCCACAGCCCCTCAGTTATCACCCTACTGCCTCTGGCGCTCCGTACCGACCCCAACACCTGTCCTCATTAGTGCATGCATGTCTGCCGGTCTCTCCACCCCGTCACCTCCGGGCTTCACTATGTGCTTCATCGTTGCCTCTTTCATGACCTTTTCAAAACTGCTAATGTGGCGGGCTCTTATGCACTGATTGGTTTAACCTCACCATGACTCTGCTGAGTCACCTGTTCTTCCTCATTAACAAACATCACCTCCTTTTCTTACTTCTATTTGTCACTTTGTTCCTTTGTGCTTTATTGTGTTGCCTCTCACCGGTTCATCCCCCCCTCCTCCAATAACAGAACAATGACAACGAGACGCCGCTGCACTGTGCTGCCCAGTACGGCCACACCCAGGTGGTGCGGCTGCTGCTGGAGGAGCTGACGGACCCCACCATGAGGAACAACAAGTTCGAGACTCCGCTGGACCTGGCCGCGCTGTACGGCCGCCTGGAGGTGGTCAAGCTGCTGCTCAGCGCCCACCCCAACCTGCTCAGCTGCAACACCAAGAAGCACACGCCGCTGCATCTGGCCTCTCGGAACGGACACCTGTCTGTGGTGGAGGTGCTGCTGGACGCCGGCATGGACATCAACTACGAGGTGCGTTTCTCTATACGTATGTGTGTGAACTTTTTAAAAAAGGCTCCGGTTTGCAAAGTGTGTCTTAATGTTCTGCCACGGCCTGAAATCATGTTGGGTAACTTAATCTGTTCTTGCAGCACTTCCTCTCACTACTTCCTACTAAAGCGAAGAGATTAAATGTAAAACTCTTAAGCTCTCAGTTTGCAAAAGGAACCGCCGTGGTATCAAAGCAGAGCCGGCCTTGCTCCCCCTGGTGGGCCCCGTGGCTCTGACTCTGCACCAAACTGTGCCATCCATCTGTCTGGAAATACTTTCACCCTTTTTTTTTTACTCTGTCCTCCTTTTACTCTGAATCAAGGATGCAGAGTCCATCCAGTGTCCTTCAGGGCCTTCCATCCTGCAGCTTTCAATTAGCATGGCCCTCTGAGCTGGAAAACGTTTTGCTTTGATTTCTCAACCACATAATAGTCGGTGGAGGTGTGGACTGGGGCGGTGGGCATGAATCCCGTAGTTGCCATACACTGTTTATCTCGCTAAAAATGTGGGCACTGGAATAGGACTTTTGCTGTGTGACTCATCTGTCACCAGTTTTAAGGAAATGCGCAGGAGATTTAATTTTCATGATAATCACATTCGTGTCACACATTGGTCTCTCTCTTTCTTTTAAATTTCTGCTCAGACGGAGAAAGGCAGTGCCCTCCACGAAGCGGCCTTGTATGGGAAGACGGATGTGGTGCAGAGACTTCTCGGTGCAGGTCCGTCTTCACTGCAACACAAGCAACGTCTGAATCACTGCTCTAATAAACACAGCTTCTATGAAGTCAATTTAAATAGCAAAAAGCACAACACACACTGTGACACTTGACTGTTCCCCGTCGTCTCTCGCCAGGTATCGGTGTGAACATCTCGGACCAGAAGGGCCTGACAGCGCTGGACACTGTCAAGGACATGCCCTCCCAGAAGAGCAGAGAGATAGCCGCTCTCATCCTAGGTGAGGATCAAATGTGGAAAAAAAAAAAATAATAACTGTTGTGGGAAGTTTCCCCTCTTAGTTTCACATTTACAGGCTTGTGATGCAATCTCCTGTTTGTCCGCCGCAGGTCACATGACTGGAAAACCCCCCGACATTGACCTTCCCCCTCCACCCATCCCTCCGCCTCAGGAGAGTCCCAGCCCACGGAAGAAGGGTAAGACTTACCAGATGTTTGAAAATTAGTTTTTTTTAAATGTTGTAGCAGAGATTCAGTCAGCAGTTTAGACAGGAAACAGGCCAGGACAATTTTAAAAGAGGGTTTTCTTTAATCTGTTGAGCTAAGAACTTTTTTTTTTGTCTTTGTACATTTCGACCTGTGTTCTAGGTGATATGGATAAGGTGACTGAGCTGATCTCGAGGCTGGCCCCGGGGCCCGAGGAGGAGAGCCCGTACGAGGCTCTGTTTGAAGCCACCTCTTGTCACTCTCTCGACAGCCTCACCAGCGGCAAGTCCTCCGACAGGGACTCTGGACGGCCGGATAGCGAAGCTGGCAAGGTCTGCTGTAGTTTAACGGAAAAAAAACCCACCCACCCTCACACACACACACACGCGTGTGAAAGCAATATGGTGATCATGTCGCAGGGTTTTACAGGAGAGGACATGCAGAGCTCCCACTAGAGGGTGATAGTGGTCTTCTAACCACATGACTGGGCCTCAATACCCTCCAGCATTTCACTTCTTGTTATACAGAGTGGTTATGAAATGCATTTATTTATTCAATTCTTGCAATAAACTAATGTGTATTTCTTACATCTTGTATTCTATTTACAGAAAGATCGCCTGGTCCACACGTCACATCCTGGCCACGGCCACGAAGAAGAGGTGAGCTCAGATGTGAGGAGCAGAGATCATAAAGCCATGGAAACGTGTTGCCATGTAAAAACACATATTCTAATATGTGCTTTCTTTGGCACGGTACATGTGAGAATCACGGCGGGATGGTCGCGACAGTAATACTACCCTTTTTAAAAATGAGTTCCTCTGAGAGGCTTGGACATGGTTTATTAATGCAGTGTCACAGGGGCTGCTGGGAAGTGATTATCTACCGCCCGAGAGAAAGCCACTTTTTGAGCCATGACCCCTTTCTCACGACCGCTCCCTTCACGGCCACTGCTCAAATTTAAACCGCTTTCTTAATAAATATTCATCTTGAGTGCGGTGTGAGACATTGGCGGCGGGGGCGTGAAAGGAGGAGAAGTGAAGTGGAAAAGGAGTCGAGACAAAATCAGAGAACCTGTCTGGCCTCCTCTGTAGCTGACCTCAGACAATGCTCTGTTGACATAACATTGAGGGAGATTTATTCATGCAAAAAACATTTTGGACGTGATGTTTGGATCATAAGATATAACCTCCTTTTGTAAATGCTTCATAGCAGGTAATTTACCTTTTCGGCCCTCGTTCCCTTTTCTTTCTCCTTGCCTCTTGTGTTTTCCTGCAGGCCTTGTATACTAATAGCAGTATTGACGAGAGAGGAGAGCCGGCGCAGGAGGAGGACCACACATATGAGTTGTTGCTGACTGCACAGACCAAACACCCACCGCCCAGCCACGAGTCCAAATCCAATAAAGGTAATTGTGGTGCATGTCAGGATTATAGAAGAGTTGGTGAAGAGCCATTTTCCCAAAATACTTCTTCCACTGATGCTTTCTTTTTTGAATGCATACCCACCCCACGGTCGACACTGCCTAACCTGAGCAGAGCCTCCTTAGTTGTGTCTGATGAATGACACCGCATGTAATTGGATTAAATGGGATTAAATTAGGAGGCCATTTTGATCCCATTGCTGTTAAAGTTTGAACACCATCCCCTCAGGGCCCTCCAGTTTAGTCAGCCCTCACTGGCACCATTAGAGGACGTCACTGAGCTGAAGGGTTGGAGTTTAATCGCTGATGTCATCACGCCTCTCCCTATATGGATAAATGATGGCGTTTAGCGTCCTCCACCCATAAATTAGACAGAAACGTTGAATGATCTGTTTTAAAAACCCCTTTGTTTAAATGGTGGGGGATTAATCTAAAGTCTGTTTGACTTGAAGGCCGCTACGTCGCCATGCATAATACATGATCTTATTATACATCACTTTCACTTCCTCTTAGCATTATATCTGTCCTGACAATCAGAAGTGTCTGTTACTTTAAAGATATATTGAGTGCTCTGAAATGGCAAAGACAAGCTTTCATCTGACCAAACTATGTTCTAACCTGTATGTTTTTTTTTTTTTAATTTCCTTAGATGAGAACACCACTATACAGTCTTCCAACAATGTCCTACCTCAGGTAAATTCACCATTCTTCCTCTCATCCTCCTCATATGTTTTATGTCTATACCCCTACATACATTTAAGCAGTTCTTCATTGCCTGCCAGTTACCAAATCCTTTCGTAAAGCCTCCGTAAGGGCAAGTTGTACAAAAACCATACGGATAGAGTTTTGACAGTCAGAGATCAGTATCCCAGCTCCAGGTTGAATTGCATATCTGGAGCGTGACCACAGCAGGTTATATAATGAAGATGAAGGTCTCTTCACAGTCAGAGATTGAGTCATATGTCAGCAGAAGGCACAAGTCGTCTTAAACTGGCCTTCATCACCGGGCGTCTGTGTGAACCCGCCTGCTCTTTTTATTGTCCTATTATATCTTATTTTATTGCCCTTTCCAATTTATCATCCAGTTAGCTGTTTTTATTATTATAGCTGCCTGCCACCAACGACCCCCACCTGCTACCCACAATATCTGCCTCACATATTTTATTTCAAGCTCCTATTGGATTAGCCGTGCTCCTCAGTTTCCAAATCATTACAGATGAGCAGCATGGTGTCCTCTCTGTGTTAACCTGCAGCCCGGTGAGCCAGGCTATATCATGGATGATGTGGGCAAACCCTGCCACGAGTACAGCCATGCAGGCATCATTCAGATAGCACCTTTTTACATTTAGTACATACACAGGACACGGAACACCCAATACAATAACACATAATAACTGGGAAAAAACGGGGCCGGAAATAAATGCAAAGCTGTCTACCAGCAGCAATATTCGTAAGGATGCTGCACCTTCTGGGTAGACGGTGAGAGAAAAAATAAATAATAATAATGCATACACAAACATATAACGTAAAACATAATTTACATGAGAAAAAAAAACAAAAAACACACATGGGTGGGGGATTGCCAGAATATCAGTCATGTAGAATGAAGCCGAGATGACACAAAATAAGGGTACAGCATAGCAGCAAACCTCATGTGCTTGACGTTCAGGTCTCAAGTGATTTCAAAAATGGTTTCCACACCTTCAGGAGGAGGTTTTGGGAATTACATTTGTAAAACCGACACTGTTCCATCTTAGTAATAGAAAGCATTTCAATAAGCCACCTTCTGAAACATGGGGACGATGGAGACTTCCAATTTAGTAATATCATTTTTTTTTTTTGCTGCAACCTTCTTTCATGTTAAGCTAGCTGAATTATCAGCCAGGGTTATTCATTAGGTAACTGCAGATGATTGTGTTCGGGAGGTAAGATTTGATTGACAGATGTAAGTAAAACAGTTTTTTCTTTTCTGTCCCACTTTAGCGTAAACCCACTGCCCCAAACGACCTCAGAGCCCCCAGCAAGACGAGAGACACCCTGCACCTTCCTGGACGGGGGAGCCCGCGGCCAGCAGGAGGTGAGTCCTCAGATTTTAGTAACCTAATAAGGAACAACAACAACTGCTGCTGCCGGCAAACGCTGTGAGGGTGGGAAAATTATGGACGGGACACATCAGACTTGGGGGGAAAAAAAAGAGCCAAGCATGTCAATGAAACGGGAGAAATGCATTTGAGTTTGCAGGGAGAGCTGGGAGGGCTCGGATTAACGCTGCCAGAGAATGCATGATTGGCGTTCTGGAGCAGCAGAGCGGATTTGAGTTGTCGGGAGCAGGCAGATTGACATTCCCTGGCAAGTGGAAAAGACTAATTTCACTGCCAATATGAAATAGAATACTTGATCAGATTCTGACTGTCCGATCTCAGATCCACATCCCGCTTAAAGCTGGATATGCCACGTCATCCAGTCAAGCATAGAGTGGAGGTAAGGGAGCATGGGCCTCAGGGTTTTTTTTTTTGCAGACACACATGCATATATATTTATTGAATAATTCTATCTGGAGCATGTTTGCTGAAGGAACTGTAGGACAAATTATAGTAGGCACATTGATTTTATGGGGCTGTTTTTATGAAGAACCGGACAGTTGTTTTTTTTTTGGTTTTTTTTATGATTGTGGTTTGCTTGTTTAATTCTTTTAAACGTGAAGTTGTTTGATCTTAATGTAGTTAGGCACAGATGGAAAGTGAAGAAGGACTCCTCTCTGAGCATGAGGTTTCTAGATCATTTTTTTTTTGCTTCTTGAAAATAACTGATAATGATGCTTAAAACCAAGAGGACACATTTTCAGCATTGATTTTCATGCAATCTTTATGTATATACCCAGCCTTCTTTTTCATTGATTTTTAAATTACCACACGACTCAAGAATAAGTGAGTCATTTCTAAAGTTATTGTTATAAGGTTGGTGTTGTGGAGAGTGTGGAAGGGAGGGAGGGAAATGTGAAGCACTTCGTAATGCCCAGAGGGCCTTTCATTTCCTTTTTCCTTAAATATTGGCCTCAGTGACTCTCAAGTTATACTCTCCTTTCCCTTTTTTAAACCCACAAAAACCACAAGTTTGGGCAATATGTGAATACCACTTTGTGATTTTGCATGGCAGAAAGTTCAAAGGCTTGGTTCCCCCTTCTGTTTTTTACATAAACACGGACATCTGGCCGGTTTTCATTGTGATTGAAGCGATCTGAGGTCCCCGTTTCCTCCCCCTGTGTGGACAGTCCGGGACTAGACCTCAGCACTCTGTGGCAGGTGGAGGAGATATGCACGGTCAGCGATACCGGGGTGTTAATCATCTGTCACTAACACATTGCTGTTCTCAGCAGGACTATAGTGTTTCCCAACAGATTTCCACCTCTGTGTCGGTCTTTATAGGGAGTCCAGGGGAAATTTCTCACAAACGGTGTCATCCTACGATTCTCCACAGTTAACTCATGTGGGGTCTCCATGGGACAACGCTATGAACAGCGATAGTGAAGAATCAAATCTGTCCTCATTCTACTCATTCAGTTTCACAGCCATGCATTCTTTCTTCATAATAGTTGTGCAGCTTTTGCAGCATAAGTTCAAAGAAAAATGAACACATCCAAACAATAAATACCCCAAAATAGAGTCTGAACACAAGGTAAGTAATGCTCCCATGGACCATTTCATTGATTACCACAATTAATTGGTTCCCTATCATGCCAATTAAGCACTTCATGGTTCATCCAAGGCTTTGAATGGCTGCTTCAGAAATGTCCAGTTGATTTGATTGCTTTAATGAACTGCAATGCCACAGATTGGTGAATCGGTTTGGCAACAAAAACCATCTATTTCACCAGGCACAGTTCACCCCCAAATCTAAAATACATATTTTTTCCTCTGACATAATAGTGGTATTTGAAAAAATACATTCCACAAACTCAACAGCAATGTCTCTTTCCAGTAATCATGACCCATTAACTTCACAAGATATTCCACAGACCTTGTTGTGAGCAGTTTTATATAGGAAGTATGGTTGAAAGAAAATAGTTCCTTTCAACCAAATGTTTTTTTTTAGTGCTTTGAGCACCACAATCAGAGTGCCATATTCACCCATTATATTGGAGAGATGGGGCAACTCGCGTAAAAACAATCTAGATTGAAAAATTATGTTAAATTGGAAAATATCCTATTTTTAGTTCTGGGGTGAACTTTCCCTTTAGTTCCATAGTTTGTTTGTGAGTTTAGTTCCAATCATGTGCTCCTAGCCTTTTTCTTTTGAGATTTTTATGCCATGAATATTTGAATGGTGGACTTTTGTTCTTTTATCGACCGGCACTGTCAACAGAGGTTTTTGTTTTCTTTACTGCAAATGTCCAAATATCAATAAGACGGCATTCAGTTCCTTATTGACTTTCTGCAGTATGAGACCGAGAGTTCAAAATCTCTTCAAACCTACAATAACAAACAGAGCAGAGGTTTCATAGGCGGAGCTCGCGTTGACTTTGGACCATGTCGATGGTGGACTGACAGCCGGCACCGGCACTGCAGCGTCTGCAGAACAAACATGACATCGTGAATAAGACACGGAGCCGTCGTTGCCAAATGAAACACACGCATCCCACCTCTGTGATGACCTCACCCATCTATAGGAGCTGCATCAACATCAGATTGTGTCTGTGGGACATTTTTCCCTCCATACAAGTGTACGAGCATGAGAGTGCATGGGTCTCCGTAATGGTTAACACTATGTGAGATTGTTGGAACCACATTGATGTGCTCATAGGGCGTTCACACTCCCCAGCTGCCAAAGAGAGAGGGTGGGTGTTTGGCTGTGGTCCTGACATATGTGCGCAGTACACAGTCACACACACACACACACACACACACACACACACACACACACACACACACACACACACACACACACACACACACACACACACACACACACACACACACTTTCCTGAGATGTTTAAGTGTTTAGAAACTTGTGAAAAGGGAGTTCAGGGGCGTTGTTTGGCACGTTCCCTGGCACTGCAAATGGACCCTGAAACGGTAATGGGGCAGTTTCGCGACTTTGCGTGTCAGACAGTTAAGAGTGGTGTGATTGCTCCCGTCGTGTGCTGCAGATATGGCCTCTTCACATTTCAGCTCTTTTGATGTTTTTTTTTTTTTAAGTCTTTGAACCCAAGTTAAGAGATGGCAGAGCCGAGACACAAACTGTTCGCAATAAAACTCGTCTGTGAAGGACAAACATAATGCCGTAACAGGTCACTACTTTCCCCGTGGTGTGTCACTGCCCCAGATCCGCTGTCACCGAACACCGTGACCCTGTCAACCTGGCAGAGACGGGGGGCCACGCAAGAACCCACACATACACACACACCTTCGCCATGTGTCACAGGGCTAATTATCAGGAGTCTGGCTGCTGGAGGAGAGGCCGATTCAAATTTCCATTCCTGAGCCACCATTAAGGGCTAGAATTAGAAGCCAGAAAAGCACAGAGGGCTGCTGGTCACACGGCAGACAACAACCCGCATCACCACAGTGCAAACGAAGATGACTACAGAACAACACGGACTAGGGATTTTTCTCAAGCCACTGTAGAGGACAGAGGCCGCTGTCATCCCCAATGGCTGATTTGATCGTGGAAAAGAGGCTTAGGTGGCAGTAATTCCTCAGGGAGAGGGGAGGAGGAAAACTTAATTGTTTTTAATTGCTCTTGCCAGTCGGTCTCATTAAGGAGTTGTTTTCTTTGGAGAAAGAAGCCGACGTAAGTTCCACTCCTCTTTCAGAGTATTTCAGAGTCTTCTTGTTCATTTTCTGTTTTCTTTTTTTGCGTCATTGTGTCATTGGTGGAGTCATTGCATGAGAGTTTGGTCAGTAGCCTCGAGGGAATTCTTAGTGTTGTGTCATTTTGGGGGGGGAAATGGACGTAGCAGACAAGAGGGCCTGTGAAGTAAGACTCATCACAACGATGACTAGCTTCATTTCCCTGTGAGAGAAAAAAATGCAGGCAGTGAGGCACCAGCAGATCATCATCAAGCTGGGTTAGGAATGCTGTTATAACTCCAGCCAGCATACGCCTTCTCCTTGCTCCATCTCTCCTCTCTTTTCTCTCCGTCACTCCTGGTAGGAAACAATTACAGATCTGTTTCTGGGCTTGTGTGGGCGGTTTCTTAATAGCCCTGCACTAAGGTTCTGCCCCTCAGTCAGAAACACACTTCTCAGAACTCACAAACTGTTCTCTTTCTTCGCTGACTTTTGTCCATTCTTTTTTTTTTTTTCCCCCTCTCGTTCTCTCTAGATAACTCCCAGCTCGGCGAGGATCAGGAAGCAGGTGTCCCGGAGCAGTTCACTGGCCTCCTGCACGGATCCTCTCCGGTTTTCGACAGCCGCGAGGAGCCCTTCAGGCTTCCAGGTGTGGTGCCATCCAACCAGGGCCAGCCAGAGCCAAGAAAACCTGCCAAAGCAAAAGGGGAAGTAGTAGTAGTTGCAGCAGCAGCAGCAGCAGCTGCGACGCCGCCGCCTAGCCGCCCCAGTATGGCCGCCATCCTGACAGACTGTGATCCCAAAGCAATTTACGCAACTGTGAATAAGGAGCCCAGAGACTTGGGGGCTGCGGCAGTGTCCGCCGTGAGGATGCGACCTCCCGGGGACCTGAAGCTGGCACGCAGCCTCTCCAAGTCTGACTCCGACTTACTGGTGTCGCCCCCTAATGAGGAGGACGGAGGACTGGGGAACCGTAGCGAGTCTGTCTCTAACTGTAGCACTGGAAAGAAGAGGCTCGAGAAATCTCCCTCTTTCACCTCAGAATGGGACGAGGTAAGTGTTGCACCCGTTTTCGGAGCGCTGTTAGTGTGTGCGCCTTCTCCCATAGTATACAACGTACAGTAGATATTGGGTAAGGTTAAAGGTTTTTCATATCTTCGAATGTAACAGTTTCTTCAATTATTTACCTGCGAGAAAAAGCTATTGGATAAATCTTTCCTAAAAAAAACCTTCACACCAGGTAGGAACCTAAAATGTAAAAATATACTGAAACGGAATTTAGTGACAATTTAAAAACTTATCGTGAGAAGCATTCCGAAGCAAACCATTAATATTATGTAGAGCGCCTCAATACAATAACACTACAATTCATAGACACAGATTGTAATAAGAACAAATGTTAAATCTCTTATTCCAACACTAAATTTGAAGCATTAATCCAAATATACACAAGTTGTATGAGCACATTGCCTCATGTGCACAATATGTCCTTTTTTCTCCTTAACAAAGCCCCACTTGTTAAGTAATCTTGTGCTTGTGATGCAACCACAAGACATTTGTCCAAAACTCCAAAACGGATCCAATGAAAACCTCAGAACCAACTGTAAACAGCTCTGTTGACTGAAGTGAACCTACACAAAAGACTCTGTTTATTTAAAGCCACCTGTTGTCTTGAGGGGGGGGCGCTGTGAAATTTCCGCTCTACCATGTTTTCAACTCAAACTTTCAGCAAATACAAAGAAAAAAGTGATTCTACATGTAAATAGTGAGTGCCTTTTCGATAAGTACAGTTCATTTTTGCTGCTTATGTGGTACCCAAAAAATGATTGCATCATTCCTTAGCGAGTATTCAACTCGGCCTTAAATTTGCGTGTCTTTATTTGCTGAATCCCGCCTTGTGTTTTGTTACCATCGGTGTGATATTCATAACTAAATATACCCCTCCATTCAGCACGTTAATGCTTTGTCTGGGGAAGAGCTGAGTCGAGCCCCGGAGAGAAGAGATTAGAGGAGACGAGGAGATAATACCGCCGAGAAGCTCAGAGAGTAAGACAAGAGACGGAGATTTGGAAACTGAGATTCAGAGAGAACCTACAAGCTGCAGATCTGTCTCCCCGTCAGCTCGCCTAAGGCTTCTACTTGAGTCTCCGTAGAGGCATCCCATCATACAGACGAACACACACACACACACAGCAGCACCAGTATGGGATTATTCCCCCCAAAATTCTCCAAAAATACTTTTTTTTTTTCTGAGCTTGTTGGACTCTTGAGATAACTTGCATCAGCACTTATGTTTTAAACATCATATTAATATTTATGGACCGTGACAATGAATGAGCAGAGGAATGTACAGCAAACATGGCCGTGCTCTTTCACCATTTTCCCTACAACAATCCTCTTATTGTTAGAAGGATTAATGATATCCTCCAAGCCTCTCAATTAGTTATCGGTTCAAGTTAACCCTTTCAGTAATGTTCCCTCACGTTGTTTGTTTTCTGCTCCGTTTTCTGCATACATCTCTCTTTACCGCTGTACCACAGTGCAGCCTCGACCACGAGAGACACGTCTTACGAGCCTGCCTTTTGGATGCCAGACCATCTTGAGCGAAGCACTAAGATCACATAGCACACTGCTAATGTTTTTTTTCTCTCTCTCCGCGGTGAGATCGTATTGCTGCCTAGTGTTCCTTTACATGAGACTGTCTGAGCAGCAGCAGCAGTGGGCTGAGATAATGGCGGCTCTGAGGTCGATATCTCGGCTGCTCTGGGGCAGTGGTTTGCATGGCGGTGGTCAGAGTTGTATCCGCTTCTTTCACCGCATCAATAACCCGTCCAGTTTTCAAGGCTTGATTTGTGGATGTTGTCGTTCTGCATGGGGGAATAGAATAACATATAAATATCTCTACAAAGCTCTGATAGGTTGTTGACAAGTGCAACTTTTTTGGACAGTTGTATTCTGAGATTTTCTAGCTTTTCAGTCTCGTTTTTGTTTTTTTGCCACATCTGAGTTGCGTTTGAGACAACACAGCCCAAACCTGAATTATGTATTAATGCTATGTATAACTGCACTGCCGCATAATGTTTACGACCTCCTCACTAGATATTATTGTTTGGGATCTTTTTTCTCTAATGAGCTCGTTTGCTCATCGCTACTGTGAAAGTGCAACTTTACCATTATTTATTCTTGTTACGCGGAGCCATAAAACGGTGCCAGATGTTGTGTTTATGTCGCTGCAGTTCCGCTGCTCACTGCGCTCAGGGTGATAACTGGTCCTGCTAGTCCACAGCGATGAGGCTGCAGTTCAGGAGAAGGTCTTTTTATGCGCGTTTGGAACATTGACCTAATGTTTGTTCTGTCTGGAGATACTCCCGTCAAAACTCAGACGGAGAGAGAGGGGGGGGCGGGCAAGTATACAAGGCCTCTTACAGAAGCTCGTCAAAGTTCAAAACACTTTTTCCAGCCTGAAGGCAAAGCACAACGTCTTGGCATCACGACTCTTTCCTTCTTGTGAACAGTCGGTGCAACCTTGTCTTTGGGATTTTATAGGTGCGAGCACAACAAGGAAGGTTTTTTTTCTCCTCGATCTGCTTCAGCATTGCCAGACGTTCGCCAAACAACAACACAATTAGTTTATTGTTTGCTTCAAAGCCTGCCAGGGAAACACTCACGGAAAATTGAAGGTAGTATTTGACTAAAGTTGGTAACAAAACCTGACCTTCAGACCTTCTCTGTATGCAGCCAGCGAGCTCCGTAGTAAAGAACTTGTCTCCATTTTAGTGTGCAGTACAAAGCAACGCCATAGTTTGACCTGTGTGCTCATTTTATTGGATAAATACGATTTATCGGCTCATATATTGGTGTCTGTGTGTATATCACTGGAAATACATGAAGAAAAGAAAGTACAGAAATGCCAAAGATGCGGTCTGAAAATGTGTCACTTTTCCATATTTGTCCAGCAGAGCAGTAGCCAGTTTGTTTTTCAGCTGTAAGATGTCTTGCCCAGTATAAAATGTTAATTAATGTTATGGGATGTGCAAAGAAAATTACCATTGGTCGATATTTCATCATATTGCCCTTCAAACCCGTTTGGTTTGGGCTGTAGTATTAATGTACTGTTTCAACTACTCTGTGTTATGTTTGTATATAGAACTTCAACTTAGTATTATATACAGGCATATTTACTTTTAATAATTTGTTAATCTATTAATCTTTAATTTTGTGATTAATTATGTAGTCAACAGATGAATTATAGCCCAGACAATTGTGGATTTTTGTGGCTGATACTTATGATATATTGTGAGATAGAATCTTTTTTTTTACATAAGCACGTAAACAAACATTCTTGATACAGACTCTTAGGTTGTTGTTTTTTTAAATAATTGTGATGAGGTCAAAAACTAAGAGGGTCATTTACATTAATAAAACCAACATCTCAATGCTCTCTGGTGGACAAACTATAGAATGGTGACACTGTCTCTTAATAACCTCAAACCTAGTTTGGCATTTCTTTACTTCTATTTCTTGTTAGTGGCCAACAAATACTCCGATACGATATATCTGCAATAAGCTCATGTTGTCCTGGTTGGTTTATCGGTCTCGCTCCATCACAAATGAGAAGAAATAAATAAAAATGTACCAACGTGTGGACTTACTTAAATATAATTTATTACTTTATGGCTTATTTTAAAGTCCAAAAGTACACTTGTTAATGCTCTAATAGAGACATAGAGGAAAGTATTGACCCTGCTCCTTATTCTTTAAATGCCGCAATCCCTCTGCAGAGCATTGTGGTCCAGTTGAGTAATAAGGCCAATAAGAGGGAACATTTTGTGTGCTTGAATCTTGTAATTCCCTTTTCAAACGTTGTGGTCACAGACAGAGGGCACTGCACAGCGTAATTATCCAGTTAAAGGAACACCTCGACTCCTCACTCTGGGTCTGCTGGATGTGGTCTCGGACAACATGACAGGATCGAGGCAGCCATGACGTTACTGAGCTATTGGAGATCGCTGCTCTTCCCATGATGCCCTCAGCAGCAGTGGCTCCTGGTTTGTCTTCTTTCGGTGCTTTTGCACAGATTAAATAAATAAACTGAGTTGAGAAATGATCTGGTTTGAAACCGAAAAAGTCAGAAGAGGAGGAGGCAAAACAGAAGGTATCGCTGTCCTCTTTCTCAACACGGCCTCCCATGTGGCCGGAGAACAGGTTGTATTATTGGCTTCTAACTGAAGAAGAGATTTTATCAAGTGAGAAGGAGATAACACTTCAGGCAATGGCCTCATTAACGGCCTGCTCCATAACTAGTGTGTGTTTTAGTGAGTGAACTGGGCAACTTCAAGTTCATCTGAATGCCTCAAAGCTTATTTGAAATCCTAAAGTAGGCTGCTGGCAATGAGCATCACAATCCATCCTTAATTATTCATTCATACCGTGGACTGCATTTAATTTGCTCTCCACTCTGATGGCCACGAAATACAAAACATTTTTTGGATAATACTAACAGTTGACCTTGAAAAATGTATGCTTTTTGTTCTGGTTGTCGGCACAGAATAAAATGTGTTTCTCCCCCAGAGGAGCCTGCTAACCATGAACCCTCTGGTGGGTCTCATGTACGGTATGTACAGTATGCCTGTCAGATATAGACCATGCATTGACTGTATTTGTGTGTGACGCAGCCTGTCAGCCAGACTAATAGATCTCACATTCATGGAATGCAGTGAGAATGAATTTGTAATGTAAAAAGAGTTGCAGTGTGCAAAAAGTAAGCCCCACCGCCTTAAAGAAATGATGTAGTCTGCAGCTGGAACGCCAACGTTTCTAAAGGCAATGGTTGCATATTTCACAAATAAGATTAGGTTGTTTTTTTATATATTCAGTTGAAGCCTTGGTTGGCAGTCTGTTAGTATTACTTTTAAAGGGCAATTTCTTTTGTCCACTTTCAGAGCTTTAGTTAATGTTAATGAACTCGGAGGCCGGCCTTTTTTTCTCACTTGAATAGTGATTCAGATGCCTTTTGGAGTTCTTTGCTGAAAGCACAAAAGGCAAGCACCATTCTTCTCCTTTTTTTCCTTTCTGGGAAAAAAAGCCTGCGTTTGCTTGAAATGGAAATATTCACACTGCCGATGTTAAAGTGCATAGCATATGAGAGGAGTGTGTGGGGAACGTAGTTAAAGTTTGATTGGGCGTAACCTAGCCTGCACTCTCTTTAATGATGTTGGGAGTGTCCTTTGAAAAAGGGGAGAGAAAAAAACCTCCCTTCTCTATTCTCTCTGACTCTCCTCGGCACATATCACTCCATCTCCAGGGTTTTCTTTACTGTTTCTCTCTCTCTCTCTCTCTCTCTCTGAGATGGCAGCCATCTTTGTGGTCACGACTGGCTGCTCTGGAGTACTCTACTCAGGCTGTGTGACAGCGTTTGGGCGAGGGGGTCCCAGGACGTTAACAAACCCACCCCCCCCCTTACACACACACACACACACACACACACACACACACACACACACACACACACACACACACACACACACACCCTTTTAAAAAAAAACACATTTTCCTTTTTTAATTTGGTTTGTTAAATATTCCTGTTCTCACACCCTCCTTTCCTGTCTTTCTATATTTGTCTCACTCCTTCACCCCCCCTTTCTTCTCCACATGAGCTGCACACTCTGCCTCTGGTTTAAAGACAAGGAGATTTGACTTGCATGAGGTCTTGGCCTATGCATCTCCTTTTACAGAGCTGTGTGTGTGTGTGTGTGTGTGTGTGTGTGTGTGTGTGTGTGTGTGTGTGTGTGTGTGTGTGTGTGTGTGTGTGTGTGTGTGTGTGTGTGTGTGTGTGTGTGTGTGTGTGTGTGTGTGTGTGTGTGTGTGTGTGTGTGTGTGTGTGTGTGCTGGTGTGTAAAGCGCATGCTAATGTGGGCTGGTCTTGGTCCTCGGGATCAGACTGGAAGATGACAATCCAGGGGGCACATTGTGTGGGCCAGCAGAGCGAGCTCCACAGATGGGAGGAGAGAGAGGGAGACGTAGAGCTCTAGACAGAGACAGAAGGAGAGGGCCGCCGTCCACAGCCTCATTCTAACTCTTAACATATTCTCCATTCGTGCGCCGCAGATCCAGTTTGCCACTATGAAACCGGCTTTTGTGAGTATTGATTCCCTTACAGGCAGCGGCTCCACTGGAGGCTCGTTAATCTTGTCTACCCGCCACGAATGAATCGAATAACCGATGCTTTCCAGCATTTCTTTGGATATTATATTTCCTGTTCGATTGGTATGCGCTCATTGCTAAATACAACACAATGGAATGGGGGGGGAGCTGAAGCCCCTCCGTCACGTTGTCCTTCCACTTCTGAGTGGGTTCTTTTAAAAAGTTAATCCTCTGTGGTATTTTTTTAAAATCTAAGGGGCAATTCATGCAGCATCTCTTTGTTCTTTTTTTCCCCCTCTTCCCTCTTGTATTGCCATGTTTATGAATTCCTCCTCATTGTGGATTTGGTGTAGTTTTTCTCATTTCTATGAGGAGAAAAGTGGCCTGTGCTGTTTTGTTACGGGGGCGTCTCTGGTGTGTTTGACCTGCTGAGATCAAACCAAACTGTGGCTGTGTGTCACGACCCGGTGCAGCCAGCAGGGGGAATCTATTCTCTGATCCCCACCATGGGGAGAGCATCAGGGGGCCGAGACATGCAGCCACTAGTTAGTGTTCATCTGGTATAGTGAGAAAACATTTGTCCTCTCTGTTCTTACATCCACCAAGGATATAACTTTATTGGAAGTTGGACATTAAAGTATTTCTACATCCTTTGGGGATTAGTTTTGCAAACTTTTTAAAGTTGTGTAGAGGGGGCATTGGGCCTCAAAACCACATGACATTGGTCTATTTCAGGATGTTGTTGATGGGACTGCTGACAGCGCTTTGTCCCACTGTGGCATTGAGTCGTTGGCACCTGCTTTGGACGACGGCGTGCTCGTGTTCCCCTTGATGCCGTTCACTAAGTCCACAGTTTTCATCCAACCCTCGCTCCGGTTGCCAGCTCGCCAATTTGAGGCCGGTGGTCCCGGGCACACTCTCTCTCTGCAGCAGCCTTTTGTTTCACCCTGAATCAAGCTCTGCCAATCTGTCCTTTAGCTCTCCCACCGCCACCACCATCACCCCCCTCCTCCTCCTCCTCCTCTCTGAGCTTTTGATGCGTATTGTTCGATATTCTCAAGGCTAATAATGAAAGAACATTTTCACGCTTTAAATAGCGGCCAAGATATTCTGCTCGGTCATCCCGGAGCAGCAGAACCTGCTGTGAGAAGCGTGATAAATGGGGTTCATGTGTCTTTAATCTCCTGGCCGTCTCCCATCGACGCCAGCTCTTCAGCTGTTGACCTCCGCCACGCCGCTGACTTCTGACCCTTCCTCATTGTATCACCCAGCACATAGCGAGTCCCTCCCAACACAAAGGACGCACTCTCCATTTCAGGTCTCTGTATTGATTCTATCCCGCAGCACAAAAAACACATTCCTCTCCCTCTCCTCTATTAATTCTCATGGCACCGAGGCTTCTTAGTCCTCGACCATGAAATTCAGAGTTCTTGTTGTGGATGTGTTTTACCTTGAGGAAACCACTGGGCTGAGTCCCCCGATAAGGATATATTTACCCAGCTCCGGCAGTATATCACACCTGCCTTTCACAGTAGCTGCTTTTCTAAATCTCATTGGAGCAGATAGTATTCCCCTTTTTCATTATACTGGACATGCTGATTGATACACCAAGACAGCTGTGTGTGTTTTTTCTGCTCTTGTATCCATACTTGCATTGTGTTTGAATGAAAAATAGCTTGGCACGCTGACCTTACCTGCAGCGCGAGAGTGTTTTTAAATGCAACCTGTCTTCCTCAATCCTTTTCTTGTTAAACACTGCAGCTGGTTTCATTCAGAAAGGTACCCTGAGGTCGATGCGGCAATGGGGAGGACAGAATATTACCACCTCTGCTTCACTGTTTTAAAAGTAGGATTTTACATGTCAGACACCAGTGTTCATCAGCAGCTTTCTAATTGGCTTTTGTCCCGGAATTTTCCCTAATAATTGAGGTTATTATGGGTTCAACATAAAGGTGCTGCACCTGCTCAGTACCAAAACGGCAGGCAGACACAGTTGGCGACTAGCTGGTGAACGTTGTGGAGCATTTAGCAGCTGAAGAAGAACCAGACCTTTTCCCAAAACCAGAGAGCTAAAAGGAGAGTGAATACCGGACTTACAGTCAACAATTATTTGCCCTATCAATTTAAAAGGTGATGATATGTCAATGGTGCGTTCACAATTTATCTCTGCCTCTTACAAGTGGCAATACAAAAAGTTATTTCAGGTTTAAAGGAATGTTTTTTAACATTTTAAGCTCATCTGACTCTGCAAATTTCCAGAATTTGCAAGGGGAGATTAAGAAGTTGCAAAAGCTGCGAACTTCCTACACAAAATCCCAAATATGGACACAACAAACAATGACAACAACAAACTCAGCGCCAGACATTATTCCTCAAATATTAAAGCCAAGTCTCTCCTGTCGTTCAGCTGTTTATCCTACATCTACCTGGTTTTGGACATGGAGAAAATACAAATCTGGCTTTGGAAAAAAACTCAAAAACTAAAATGATACAAAACATCCCATGTACTTACTTTATATGTGATCATCTGTAATAGGAAAAAGCTTATATTTATCCTAATACTCAAAAGTTTGTAGAGAAATGTTTTCTTTTTGAAAACCGCTGACACTGTCAGTAGGCGCTTATTTTCTGCTGATTCATCTGAGTGTGTGTTCAGGTAGGAGAGGTGCTGCCAATTCACCATCATCTCTCCTGTTTAATGACTGATGTAGGGAACATGTGGCGCTGATAGATGGAGGTTATTTGTCAAGCTTGAGTGACTAATTAAGCCATCTGGTCAAAGTGCTGTATTCTAATCAACAGTATGGAGAAGTAACGTCTGGCAGATGGATAACTAAAATAATGCGCTCCACCCACAGCCCTTCCTCTCACACTGCTCCTTTCCTCTTTTCCTCACTAGAAATAACTAGGTTTTTCCTCTGACGTGCTGAGGATTGTCTTTGAATAAGAATATAACAGAGAAAGAAGTGTAAAAGAGTGATACATTGTACTGCAGTGCAGAGTGTGATCTTTGAGTTGATTTAATTTTTTTCTTCAATGATGTAATCCTTACACATCGCTCATGCACTAGGCATGTACAGGTTTCATTTTGTTTAATGGGATCTTTGTATAAAACGGGGTGATCCAAATCTCCTTGCCAGAGAATTGCTGACACAGCAAAAGGTATAAATGCACGGGGAAAAAAAGGCAAAAACAAAACCCTGAGTTCTCTCTTAGCAGAAACCGACGACTTCTCCCACCACAAAACAAGGAAGATCTAATTCCCTTGACAGCGTAAGACGTCCATCCTTCATATGAATATCTCCGGGTCCTTTTTGGGGGTTTGTCTCTGTCCTCTTCTGGGGCATGTCTTTGTAGAGGTAGATGGGATCCTTTTTCAGGCTCTGTGAACCCTTTTTGGAATGATATAATCCAATTGATTATTAATTTCTTTCTCTAAGTCTAGAAGCTCTGAATTATTATCAACTATCCCCTCTGACAGCAGCTCATTTTAAAAGATGCATCGTTCTTCAAAGTTATATTTCTGTCTCTGATGTTTCTCTTCCAATTGGATTAATTTCACTACTAAACATCTTCTTAACATCAGAGCCTGGCAAATGTAGACTTTCGTCTCCTGATGGCACTTTATTGCTTTATATAATTATACTAATGGGGACATAAAATCTGTCTCTGGGCTTTTAAAAAGCAGCAACCAAGACAATCGCCTCAAATGAAATATTTCCTAAAAGTCAGAATAAAAATAGCTTTTCGCTCCGTTTTATAAAAAGAGATGGAGTGACAGCACCTGACAGGTGTGACGGCAGCACTGTATTTTTTGCACTCCTAATGTCCATGCATACTGTGGATTGTTTGAAAGGGGCAGCCATGTTTCTGTGCTGCGACAGGTGTAATAGCTCAGTGACCCCATGTATCAGTGGCTGTACTCTGAGAAAACACCCCAGTAACGTTCACACGCATTCAGTAGAAATGCATGAAATTATTGCAAGAAAACGTGGGGATCTTGGCTTCTTTTCAGTTTTAGATATTTCTCCAATTGTCACGCTGTCTTTGCTTTTAACTCCTTCCGTATCACTGGATTGGAGCAAACATTACGACACAGATAGTTTAAGTTTAGTTTTTTTTCTTTTTTCAGAGAGCTTTACAAATTGATGATGATACTGTTTCAGCATCATTTTCTCCCACTCGCACACTTTTTCTCGGAGCTCGATTGCCCATCAAACTTTTTGCCTTGTGATCATTTACACCAGATTGTTTCTGTAAATCGGAATAGTTTTAGCCTCAGGCGGCAGATGAGACGCAGCTACCTGCAGTCTAGAGCCAATAAACATGGCCGAGGCCATAAATGAGATATAAAGAGCAATCAACCATGGGCGCAGTTGCTTAAGACGCCCTTCAAAATCTCTATTTATGCGTCTCCATAAAACCTCTGTGACTGACTTCTCTCTCGCTTAAGGTTTCCCTTAACTCTGTCGTTTCCTTTTTGCAGGGTGACTGTAACCATTGGTGGGTTAGTGGTAAAGGCATGGGGGGCATTTCTCTGTATTTGTGCTGGTGAGAGGTGGAGGCTAAACTACGATGGCTCCTCCAGCTCCTCACCGTGTCTCCTTCTTCTGCTCCTGTCCACAGATCGAGAAGATCATGACACTGATTGGCGCCGGCATCGATTTCTCAAGAGATCAGCAGTATGCGACACCAGGTAGAGTATGATCATCACTGCCTTTTCATGTTGTCAAATGTTAAAGTTAGAGTTCACCACCTAGAAATATAGTGGTTTTTATTTCAAATGGAAAAATGAATCACAGATGAAAGCTGAAAGTTTGAGGAGAAAAACAATGAACACTAAAGATGTTTTTCTCTTAGTACTGATATGTTACTGTTTTTACTCACCACAGTTATAAATCTCACCTTTATTGCATTATTAATCTCTTGTAAATTATACTGGGAGCCCTCCAGTTTAGAATTACCCATTTGGCAGTGGGAAAGGCTAGTATGTGATGCACATGGGTTTGTTGTCACAAGAACTTTTTTTAACAATAGTTTACATGTCTTGTACTATACCTGCTTGGATTTGCTTTAAAACCATCCTCTTAAGTTATTTCATCCGTATCAGTGCCCTCAAGGGAAATCAGCTTTCCTGGGGTCAGTGAAGGAGGCATCCGAAAAACAAATTGCGATTCAAGTAGCATCAGAGAATTGTATGGAATAGTAAAATGCCAGGAGACAGTTGGTCGGTTTTGATAAAACGGATGTGAATGGACATTAGCAGCCTCAGAGAAAGGTTAGAATACACTTTTGAAAAGCTTTTTTTTCTCTATTGAAAGAATAGAAAGGAGACCCACTGGATTTGCATTCCTTGTTCTTATTTCAAGGCTGTGGTCGCTCTCATGTGTGTGACACAAACCAGCTTGTTTTTTTTTCTAAACCTGCCTGGGAAGGTACCAAGTGTATTTATATTTTCACAACCAAAATCCCTGAGAGACACTTTAATTGATTGAGGGAGGGAGGGGGGGGGAATGTGCTCGTTGTGCTTCGTAGCGATGAGGAAAGCTGAGACCACTGCAGTGAATCCGTCAGCGAACCCCATCACTTTGCTGCACCCGTCTGGTCTGAATCCACTCCTCTGTGTATGCGAGCCTCAATCTGAGAGCCGCCATGTCCACAAGCCCCGTCTCACTGAAGCTGCTGTCAAGGAGGCCCATCAAGGGACGCGCTGTTTGATGCATTTCCCCCCCCACTCTGTTGACTGGAGAGCAGCGATGTCTCTCGCTGATTGTGTCCGTGCCTGCACCCTCTTGTACTTTCTCTGCTCTTTACTGATTTACTTCTACATCAGAGAGATAAAAGAAAGAGATGACGGAGGAGAGGGTGAAGGAAAACCTAACGAGTGTGAGAAAAAGAAAGAGACTTGTATGCAAGAGCTACTGCAAGTAATGAGGGATGGAGGAGAGGGTCTGTAGCGGTAGCTTGCACTGAAACAGAGCAGCCACCTGCAGTGTTTGAGAGAGAGAGAGAGAGAGAGAGAGAGGTAGAGGGAGGGGTTGGGAAGCGTATGCCATGAGGGGAGAGAGAGAGAGGGAGTGAGGGAGGAGAGAGGAATTGCAGGCAGCAGAATTGTGAACAGCCAGGACAATAGAAGGACGCCACCTCGGCATCTGTTGGATTAGGTGGTCCTCTCCGGTCCTCTTCAGACCAGAGGGGTCTACAGAGGGTTTTTGTTTGTTTGTTTCTAAAACTGGACTTGAACGCATCTCAAAGACTGTGCCAGACTGAGGAGAGACAGTTTTAGCACTCTCTCGTCTCTGCAGGAGTTCATTGTGGGGGGGGTCCGGCTATTACCTAAGTGCTCTTTGATGAATAGCTGATTGGATCCGTGGCTGGATTTTTTTCTTTGTTTCTTTTTTTGACACATTTCCATGCTTTTGGTGTGAGCAAAATGGGATTTATGACGAGGGAATCTCAGGATCGCTTTTGCAGCAGGTTGAATAGATGATGAGAGCACCGACGAGAGAAAAAGAAGCTTTAAAATGTGCATTTTGGGCATTTATTGTAAATTGTCAGCTCTGTTAATGTGTTGTCCTGCACTAGGTAGAAAACATCAAGGTGGTATGTAACTATTTTCTATCTATCAGCAGGAAAAACTTTTAATGGGTTGAGATGCGATTATGAAGTTGAGAGTTAAGGGAATTTAAGTGTGTATTAACTGATAGAAAATGTGTTGTTTGCCTTGAAAGTGAGTGAAATGGTAGATGAGGAGAGGCAGTCATCAGTCCTTGTACAGTTTACTCCCCTCCTGCTCGAGCTGCCGACAGCCATCACTGTGGCTCTCTTTCTCAATCAATCCCAGCTCATGACAGGTTTCTGTCGATGCTGCTGCTTTCAATGTGAACACGGACACGTTCTCAGGTCGGTTCCTGTCTGGACCGTGCGTGCTGGATTATATGCCGAGTAGGCTGGAATATTGAATCAGATGAGAGCCTGTTTGGCAATTAACTGTCTCCTGCTTATTGACTACAAGTTTCCAAAGAACTTAAAAACTTTACGTTCCTCTGAGTTTCTCCTCATTACAAAACTAGAGCTTAATGAAATCAGCTGCAAGCTTTTGTTTTTGGGCAGAAAATTCTTCCATCTGATATGGAACATTTTAACTTTTTTCCAAGTTGGATATGAACTGTATCGTTACATTTGCATCAGTGGTGTGAGGCAGCATCTTGTTGCCTGTAAAATAGTTTTTATCACCTTCCTGACTGACTGTCATCGCTAGGAATTCAGTTTTTTTTTATCAGCTGGTAGTCGACCAGCTCTTAGCCCTTCATCGTCTCCTCCACCCCTGAGATCAGGGGTACCTAAAGCCATCTTGGACGACTGTGGTTCAGCCCCCGCCGCCCTGCGGGAGCTGACGCCCCGTCCTCAGAGGACACTGTCTCCCCCGCCTTCCTGTTGCTGGTGCGCCCGGCTCTGCTGGCCGAGGATGATGTGGCAGTGCCACGTCTCACCCTCGGAGTGCCGCTGCTACCGGCTCAAAGGTTTCTCCCTCCTGAAGCGCTTTCCCCTTTCAGCAGGTGCCGCGGGCCGGCTGCTGGACCAGCCTGTGGGAGACTGGCTGGAGCACGTGGGGCTGCCGCAGTACGAGAGCAAACTCCTCCTGAACGGGTTCGACGACCTGCATTACATGGTGAGCTCCTCATTTCTTTTGTGTCCAAATTGACCTCAATGCTCTTGACTGTTGTATTCACTTACTTTCTTAAACAGGCCCTATTATGGTATTTTCTGGGTGCATATTTTTATCTCAAGTTACAGTTACAACATGTTTACATGCGTTAATGCTCATAATCCTCCTTGTTTTTCTCATCCTGGCTGTCCTGCAGCACCTTTTCTCACCCTCTCACTGAAACGCTCCGTTGTAGCGCTTGCTCCTCCCCCCAGACAGCCAAGTCTGCCCTGATTGGTCAGCTAGCCCGCTCTTCTGTGATTGGTCAACGTTTCACATTTCAAAAACTCTTCCTCCAGAGCTTCAGCTCCGTCTCTCTCTTTTGTTGTTTGAGGGCCAAACTAGCAGGAGAGTTTTACGTCCCTTCCGTAACATTATGACCTCATAAAGTTACAGAAGTGAAGCAGAGAATTCAATGGAGCCGTTTCAGGAGCTTCTGAGGGGGAGGGTAACTTTTTAGGCGTGGACTTAAGGTTTTACACTCTAAGGACCTTTTACATGTACACACTAAAGGAGAGGGGAAAAGTGGAAAAGCATAATAGGGCCACTTTAATTACTTTCTTACTTTCATACTTGTTTTCCTCTTGTCTTTCACCGCTTCCTCCTACTTAACTCCACGTGTCTTTGTGCATTAATCCCATTGACGCCACCCTCCATTACTGTTGCTGTGAGATGAGATGATCCCATTAGCTTCGTCTGAAGTTCAATTAGCTGAAATCCTGTCATGACCCCTCCCGCTTTTTAATGAGTCTGGCTGTTTTTTGGGTTGTTTTTTTTTACCAGCAGCTGCATGATTTTATTATAGGAACTGTTTATTCTGGGTGGATTCAGCACATGATTCAATATCTCATATTACATCACAGGCTTCACAATCTTCAGAATGTGATTCGACCACAGAACCTTCCCTCTCTGCTCTGACAGAGAAGTTATCGATGTTTGCTATATTTACAAGTCCATTGAACAGGATAATGTAGTTTGATCCGCGCTGTCAAATATTTTGTTTACGGGAACTTGGATATCTTCTCTGCCGTCTGCGGTTTACGCTGCACTCTCAGGCTCTCAGACAGTCTGTCTCCACCTCAGATGGACTCTGTCGTGGCCTCTCACTTACAGTCAGTGGGCCGGCTGCCTGAGAGGAAGCTCCGCGTCTCAGTGAGCAATGGGATGCTGTTGCCAAGCCGACAAGTTTTATAGTGCCCACATTGTGCGACGCCACTATGAGTTGGCCCTGATGCTGGTGTCCGTGATGAGGACTGATGGAGGAGAGGATGAAGGGGGGACCCAGCTGGAAGGCTGAGACACTGGACATGTTGGAAACGAGACAGGCGTCTTGTGTGTTAAGATGAAAACTTTCTCCTCCTCCATCAGGTCTATCATACATCATACATGTGTTTTCTGGTTTTCATCACATCTAAACGCCACACTTGATTTCACTGATCATGTGAATGCACACGCAGGCAGACAGCAGGTATCAGACATTTATTCTATGTCCAGCCCAGATGTGCTTACAAGACCCCACCACTTCATACAAGCCAGATCCAGAGTTCTGCATGTCATGTATAAACCATAGATAAAAAATCCATCTTTCCTTCTTTTTTAGTAACTTGAGACAAAGTAAACTAACTCAAACATATGAAAATAAACCATCACCTGCACGCCAGAATCCTTTTGTTAAACCATATCATGAAAATGATCTCCGTTTGTACAATACAAAAGGAACAATCTTAATAAATATAGGAAAGATAAGATGATATATAAGGTCACAAATGTCTATTTCTGATGCACCAATAGGAAGACGTCCTGCACATTACACAGCAATTCCAGTATTCAACTCTATACTGAATAAGTTTTACAAAATGTGCAAATGAGTGTTTTATACCTGCAAATTAACACTCATACACTCAGGAGGTAGCTGGCAATGTAATTTTAGTTCACAAGACGCATTGTCTAACAAAGCATTTTTAACCGTAGCACTCCGTATGTTACCCACTGATTCAGTCACATAGTGTCAGCCTACGCAATCTTGATCTCATGATCTGACACATTTACCCCCCACATTTACTCTCTGTTTACCTGGAAAGATAAAGTGTTTGCCCGAGGTGAAACCTGTGTTCAAATCCTATATTCCCAAAGACAACAGAATTATTAAACTCAGGGCAGCTAACTCAAAAATCATGACGACAACAGTCACAAGCTAAACCAAAAAATAGAATACATTAGAGTACAGCACCGTGGTGGTGCTTAACTTCATGCAGCCTAATATGAGCCAGTGATTCCAATAGTGACAAAGTTACTGGTGTTTCCATTACTTTGTCCTCCACCTATATATTACTGTTTGGTTTTCCCTTGTTTGGAATTAATTTATGCCCCTGACAACACTGCAGTCCTTGTTTATGCTCTGCTAAATGAAGGTCAGTGTTGATCGTTGTTTTTTGTTAATTACGGTGTGTTAATTAGACTTGTAATTATTGTAAATTAGGACTTCTTGGTCTCCAGAGAGCAAACAAAGTTTTACTGTTATGGTTAGCATTTTACAGCTAGAAGCTTTACTTGGATGAATACAAAAATAAATGTGAATGTTTTTCCCTTTTGACATTATCCTCCAGCTGTAGGACTCTGCATACAATATTCACTGATACTTGAAGGAACAATATTTAAATTACCTTACGTAACCTGAGAGTAAAGCATTTCTCCATGTACAGTATCTGCCTGTCTCCTTTGCACCCGGTGTCATCAACACCCATGTTTAATTCTGTGCTGAAGCCTTTTGAAGTTACTCCTCAGGTTTAATCTTCCTTCTGTCTTTTAGTCCCTCACATTCACACCGCCCTCAGCTCTGAGAACTTTTATTTCAAAGAGGAGAGCTGGCAATTTTACTATCTTTAAACACAGCTTTCAGACCACCTGGCTTTCTGAAATCGCTAGAGGATTTAGAATAAAGGCTCTAGGCTTTATACAGCGTGTCCTTCTCTCAGTAAATGTTGACCTTTTTTAAGAACCACAAATTGATCTCATTTAGAAATGTGAATTACCCTCTGAGTCACTTTGTCTTTGCTAAACTTTTACTGTGTTAAAAGTGCCTTTGTGCATTAGAGTGGAAAGAACAGGAACAGGTTTCTCTGTTGGCACGGTTACCAGGCTGATTTTTTTTTTTACTTGTCTATTTTTATTAGAAGGCTTGAGGCACAGATTTATGGAGTCCCAAAATGTTCAACATGAAATTAATAAATGAGGCACTAGGACATTATTGCATTAATAAATTATGTTAAATATATATATGAACCAATAAGTTAAGAAAACTTTGTTAATGGAGAACAATGGAGTTCTTTTTTATTTCATCCTATTTTGTATTAATTTTCAATCAACTAAACTCCAATTATACTGTTATTATGAAAATAGGAGTCATAACATAACACGAGGTAGACTTTGAATTATTTTTTAAATGATCATATCACAATGTATTGCTTCATTTATCTAAATGTGCTTTATTCATTCATGCGCTTATTTGTTGGTACTTAAATTTCTTATTGATTTATATAATATGGAACACTTTGGGGCTCAATGCAGACTGACACCAATAGATCTGCATTTGTATGAAACAAATCCATTCTGGTCATTACCAAACTGATCCAGTGTTTTAGCTCTAAGTAACACATAAACTCATACATACACTTATTACATATATTACAGATATACATCATTTCTGCCCAGTCATTGCCGACTAAAACCTTACGATACAAAGTCAGGAAGTTGAATTCATGTTCAGGCAGACATAATTGTATTTTGTATTCACACTGCCAGACTCCCTTCTTTGAATCTTCCCACTAGTATGAAGCTGGGTTGAAAAGCAGTGGTTGAGAATCGGCTTGTCCGCTGTGCAGTGAGATCACTAATTAAACCGTGTTTACTCTGCCAGTCAGACCGCTGTGATCTCTGTCTATCCTGCAGGATCGCTCCAGAAGTGGATCGATAACAGCAGTGATTGTGTTGTGTTCAAGCACCGAAGCGAAGACGAGCCTCCTCTGAAACCAATTAGATGCTTTTTATCGACTCGTGGTGCAAATTCGGCGATGAAACAAGCTCTGCACGTCCCAACCCGCGGTGGTACCGACGAGCAGTGCTTGTTGAGACGAATCAGCTCATTTTTCTCTCTTCTGGTGTCCGTGTCGTCAGCTGTGACAGGGTCAGCCAGCAGGGAGCTCAGAGTTAGTTTACATTCAAGGCAACGGTGGCGCCGATACACTTCTGCAGGGAATTCACTTTGTTTGAAGCAAGCATTCGTGGAGACGCCTTGAGAAGAATGAATTAAATTTACCTTTCAAGTTAATGGACATGACTACCAGAAACAAAAACTTCTTTAGAAAGCGCTTGGTTTAAATCTAAAAGTTACACAATGGTGAGAGACATCAGAAGATGCAACTTCTGTTTGTACTTCTGTGCTGCATCAGCTCATTTCAACCGGGTCTCCTCCATTCTTTCTGTCCTCATTGTTGTGTTCTTCCATTGAATAAATGCCAAACGGTTTTATCGGACAGAGTCAATGCCACCGAAGCCTGCAGACAAATTGGAAATGCGGTAATGGCTTCATGCATTAGCGGCTCAATTGGGAATGGATTAATTGATTTTGCTGTTGGGGGTAATGGTGGTGATGAATTGTTTCCCGTTCGAAAAACATTTGTGCAGGAATTAGACGAGAGTACGCCGTTCATTTCTTCGGAAAAACTCGGCCTGCGTGTTTCTTATGACAGCCTGTTTAAGGACGACAAACTATGACTTTAGTGCTGCTGGTGAGCCGTCCTTTAGACGGACAGGATGAGTGATCCGTGCCCTGCAGCCCCCGGCCTGAATTCAGAGTGCTTTTAAACCGGAGGGACCGCTGTGTGGCTGCTCTCTGGAATAGACCGAGGAGAGAGCTGCATTTTAATGAGAGGAGAGGGGGAAAGAAGAGATGGATGGGCGGCACAGCAAAACCAACTCGCTTACATTACTCCACATCTATTATTTCCCACAAGTTGTGCTGATGTCAGCGTACACCGGCTGAGATAAAGTGGAACCACATTAGTCAGAATTTTCCCCACGGAGTTGTCGCCGCACCACGTCTTCTCAACTCACACTGTTTGTGTTTTCAAAGTCTCTGTGTGTGGATAAATGGCTGATCAAGATAAAGAAGAGGTGAATTTTAATATTTATGTTGTGGTAGTCTTATTCTGCAAACTTTATAAGACGAGACGATCCTTTTCAAGTATCTTACACCTCATGATGATTCAAATTCAGAGAGTCTTTGCATTCAGTAGGGTTTAGTTCAGGAAGCAAAATGTGGATTGAATCCTTTTTTTTTGTCCGGCCAACAGTCCAAAACCAAATGATATATTTAGTTTACTTCCATGTAAGACAATGAAAAACGGCAAATTCTCACATTCTAGAAGCTGACACTAGATAACGTTTGACATTTTTTCTTGAAAAGATGCTAATAGAAAAATAGTTGCAGGTGTGTTGTCAAACAAGTAGTGGATTTATGGACTCATAGTTTCAGGCCTTGTGTGGATCGAAATCCTACAAATCGGCTTAACTTTCAACACTGAATAGTCCAGCTATGTTTGTTAGGGCTGCAACTAAAGATTAATTTGTCAATTAATATTTTATTGATGAAACGCTTATTTGTTTGGTCTATAAAATGTACAAGGATTATTTCACTTAACCCAAGGTGACGTCTTCAAACATTTTTTTTTAATGACCAACAGTCCAAAACCCCAAAAACTGTAGTATCCAAAGATACAACAAAAAAAAAAGAAAATGCCATCAGTTTTGCTTGACTAAAGCCTTAAACAGTAAATCAAATATTGGTGATTGATTGTGAATCGACTAGTTGATTAATGAATGAACTAATCATTTCAGCACAATGTCAGTCTACCAAACGGCCCTTTTTCACGTTGAGTTCTAATAACATAATTGTCCACATAAAACATTTTGACAAGCTTTTAATATCTGCAGTGATAAAACGCCTATTATTTAAACGTGTTCCCTCCTGTGCTTACCTCAGTGATGGATATCATAAACTGCTTCTTTAGAACACTTTGGGTGCAATAAAGCAGAACATGAGAATCATCATAGCTGCACTAAAACACTTCTACTTTACAGCAGAAAGTGCAGAAACAAGCCGAGAGGAATCGGAGCAGAGACTGTACATTCAGTCTATTAGAGCTGTATTTCCTCCACAGAGCCGTTTATCAGTTAATCTCCAGTGGGACAGTAATGCAATGATCCATGCAACGTGAAAGCACCATTATCCATCCAGCTCCACGGATAGTTCCTCAGCTGGAGAGGCAGCGATCGGCGTGTTGCTGCTCACAGATAATGGGCTTTAAGATGTCAGTTTAGTGCGAGGCATAAAGAAAAGCAAAAGAGATGCGTCATGATGTCTGGTGCTCAGTATGAGCTCTGACTGTAAATAGGGCCGCATTTCACCAAATATGAACAACAGAATGTCCGATGAGAGCTTGTGCACTCGTGTTGCTCTTAACTGTTCATTAAATCTTTCTTTCTAACTGTTTTCTTTCTCTCTGTCTTACTTTCCTACTGTCTGTCTGTCTTTTGTTTCTGTCTGTCTGTATTCCTACTGTCTGTCTGTCTGTTTGTTGTCTGTCTGTCTTCTGTCTATCTGTCTGTCTTTCGTTTCTGTTTGTCTGTTTTCCTACTGACTTTCTTTCTCTCTGTCTGACTTTCCTACTGTCTCTCTCTCTGTTTTCTTCTCTTTTTGTTTGTCTGTCCGTCTTTCTTTATCTTTGTCTTTCTGTCTTTTCTGTTTTACTTTCTGTCTGTCTGACTGTTTTATATCTTTCTGTCTTTCTTCCAAACAAATAGCCCGATGCAAACTCTAAACCACACTGCACATATCACATGCTTCCAGTCTGCACTGTGAATGCTCCATAATTGTTATGCATATCAATGGCTTACTCCGCTTAATCACAATTAACATTGTGATTGTACAAGCTGCATTACACAGATTACTCTAAAGTTTCTCCCCTCGCTGACAGGCTCCCTCCTCCCCTCTCCTCCCCCCTCCTCACCTTTCCACCCCTTGTTTGCATCTACAGCGTTTGCATGAAAAACAGGCTGTCAGGTTTGACCTACAAACGGCTTCTATCCTGTTACTGCTGCTGTGTGTTTGTGTGTGTTTGTGTGTGTGTGTTTGTGTGTGTGTGTATGCAGATGTGAGCACCATAGGATTAACTTCAGGTTCAAATTGAAGTGTCCGACATTTTCACTGTCGCAAATTGTTCCTGCTCCAATGAAGCGTCATCGTTATGCTTTAACAAATGAGATTCAGCTGCTGACCTTCGTAGTAACGCAGTCAACTAGATGGACTTGGAGCTCTGACTGACTACTTACTGGTCAGGATGTTTTTGGGGGATTTCCCCCCTGCATCCATCACTTAGTCAACTCTCGATGCTCAGGCATTCTTCCCCTCCATCTCAAATCGCTGACCGTTCTGTAGCTCTGACTTTGATTTATCGCTCCTTTTCTCCGTTATCCGTTACCTGCCACACGGTCCCGAAGGCGATACAGTGAATAACCAAAGACGGGTGTGACCATCATTCTCACACACACACACACACACACACACACACAATACTGTCGACCCCTTCACCCACACGCTCACATCTCATTTAAGGGGATTATTGACGTGGCCCCCTTTCTACAGGCAGTAGGTTGGGTCCCAGGGAGGAATTTGAAGATATCACTCAGGAGTAATTGGGCTTTTTTTTCTGCAATAGTTGCATTACTTGTGATCAATACTTACCCTGCAGCATTGGCTCTCCTCGAGAAGGGATTTGCCATGTCTGTGTTTTAGATTTGAGCTTAGTGTATATATCGATTTTTTCCAATGACTTTTAACATTATGTTGCAGAATTATTTGATTTAACCATAATCTTGTGTCTTTTTTTTATTTTCTTTATTCTATAGGGGAATAATGTCATGGAGGACCAGGACTTGAGAGAGATTGGGATCGTGGACCCGAGCCACAGAAAGAAGATCCTGCATGCAGCACGCTCGTTACCCAAGGTGACAAATCATTGATTAGTTCTTGATCAAAAGGTGCTAATCACCCCTTAATACCAAGACAGCAGTGAATTGGTGGAAGGTAGCATTTACCCAAGAACTGTGCTTACGTGCAATTTTGAGACACTTTATTTAGGTATTTTCATACTTTTATTCATAAGGAAATATTGTATTTGTTACTCCATTATATTTATCTAACAGATAACGTTACTGGTGACTATATGATGAGCTTATAGACCAAGCAACCATGAAATAATCAACCAATTGTTTCTTGCCCTCTTTTGCATTACTTCAAATCATTGTGTAGTTGGGTTCATGTGTCAAATTTTATATTAATATTAATTGTTAACAGTTTTACGAAAAAGTGATTTCCCCTCTAAACTTCTCAGGTTGTTTCATTTAAATAACTGTATTTGTTCTTTGAGGCTCACACAAAAACTATAAGAGAAAAGTCCACAATAGGAGTATAATATATAATGATCTACATTATGATATATGTATATCTCAGTACATTTGTCCCGAAGCCAAGCATCAGTGTGTGATGGAGTCCTCTCCTACAGGTGAAAGCTCTGGGCTGTGACGGCAGCAGCTCCCTCTCCTCTTGGCTGGAGAACCTGGGCCTGCACGAGTACTTGCACAACTTCCTGACCAGCGGCTACCGAACTCTGGACTGTGTGAAAAACCTGTGGGAGCTGGAGATTGTCAACGTGAGTCACTGAGACGTACACGGACCATGAGGCGTACCGGAGGGTGAAATTAGTTTTTAACAAGTGGTAAAGAAAAACTCCAACTCTGCAGGGGGATACACAGCAGAACTTTGGTGGTAGAAATCAGGGAAGTAGTTTCCAGTGCTTTAATTGGTTACATTTTTAAATTTAGGGAAATAAAACCAATAAGTTGATATCTCACCTTTTGAGAGACAGAACTCAGTCACTTGTTTGGACACCTGCTCCTTCCAAAAACCCAAAGATGCTTTAGTGGGACTTATTCTAAAATAAGACATTCAGGGCCTCATTTAGAGGCCTACAGTCTGAAGCATAAGCTGTTATGACATGTTAAGTAGCAGTGTTTAATGTTTCTTGGTATGCCTCCAACTTCCCAGCACATCTGCTTCCTCTTATGTGCTCCACATGTTCACTAGATCATTTCCTCTTTTCTTCCAGGTGCTAAAGATCTCCCTACTTGGTCACAGGAAACGCATCATTGCTTCCTTAGCAGAGCGGCCCTACGAGGAACCTCCAGTCAAGCCTCCTCGTTTGTCTCAGATCAGGGTGAGTACCTACAGACGGATTTACCAACCGCCTCCTAAAGGATTAATGATAGTTTGTTGGATTTCTTTTCTCTCAAGCTTGGTTTGTTTTGAGTTTTTTTTTTTTTTGTGAAAGCTAAACAAGGACTACTGTTAAGTTCACGGTTGGACAACTAACCGTGTCCGACTTTGTCTCTCCAGTGCCAAGACCTGCCTGGATCCCAGACCTCGTCCCCCCTCAGTCAGATGGAGTCCTACACCGGACGCTCAATGGACCCTCTGCTGCCAGTAGGCGAGCCAGGGAGGAAAAAAGTGCCAGATAATGACTACGACGTGACCCAAAGATATCGCAGTGAACAGCACAGATCACATGTACGTTTGGGTCCCTGCAGCAGTACATTGTATCCTCCACTAGTGATTATAGTGGGCCTCTGCCAGACTTAAAATAATACTTCTCTTTTCTAGGAACGGTATGAAGAGCGGCATCGAGAGCCCCGTCTCACCCTGCGGCCGCCAAGTCTGGCAGCGCCGTACGCCCCGGTCCAGAACTGGCACCATCAACCGGAGAAACTCATCTTTGAATCCTGCGCCTACGAAGCCAGTGTACGTCCACGCCTTTTCTCCCTCACACTGTATGTGACGCAGTTGTCTTTGAACACACACACACCAACACTTTCTCTCTCACCTTCTCCCTTGCAGTACCTCGGTTCCATGCTTATTAAGGATCTACGGGGCACCGAGTCAACGCAGGACGCCTGTGCCAAAATGAGGGTATGCTGCAAGTTTCCTCTCCAATCTCAGGGGGAAAAAAACAGGACATAATACATATAGTATCAGTGAATGGTAACACACCTTAATGTCCTCTCTGCCTGTGTCCATTTCTCCTTACAGAGGTCGACAGAACAAATGAGAAAAGTCCCCACCATCGTCCTCTCCATCACCTACAAGGGTGTGAAGTTCATCGATGCAGCCAATAAGGTTAGCTAGCACATGCACGCGCTGCCATGATGGCAAATAACAGTATGTTTTCTTTGATTGTATTTTGAAAGTGTTAACAGTCAAACATCAAGCGGCTTCCTTTCTGTCATCGTAAATGTCATGCCTGCAAGTTTGTGTCAGATTGGTTCATGTTTGACAGACAGCAGGTCTGCACAGACTGACATTTATTTGACATTCAAAAAAACAAAAGAGACACTGGAAGGTTGCCGTTGCCCTGCAATGACTCCAACAAGATTTAAGCCCAAATGTCTCCTCTTTACTGGCTGTCTCTTATCGTTTTTATACATCATATTTTTTCACTTTATCACTTGGCGCATTAAAGTTATGTGTGACGCATGTTGATATTCTGTTCTATTATTCATAGCCTGTATAGACTGAGTCTTACTCTGCCTCTCTTCTCGGTGCAGAACATCATCGCAGAGCACGAGATCCGTAACATTTCGTGTGCAGCCCAGGACCCGGAGGACTTGTGCACGTTCGCCTACATCACCAAGGACCTGCAGACCAGCCACCACTACTGCCATGTGTTCAGCACAGTCGACGTGGTAAGGACGCTCCCACTGTCCCGCCAACTTATTCCCACATACGCTTAAAGTAGTAGAAGGAGAATTGAGAGTGTTGAAAACTTTCCTCCCCCGCTAAATTTGAATTCCTCCGACATCATCTTCCCGTTCTCACACCGAGGAGATCTGACAGCCTGTGTCATCAACACCGTTATCACTAGACTGCCCTATCTCCTCAAGGTGTCACGCTCATTGCCTCCTGGTAGACACACAGTGCTACTCTGGGCCGTGATAGCTAGCCCTCCATTACCTCCTCTGCCTCATAATGCAGCCGGTGGTCGTTCCCGACTAAAGTCAGCCTAACAATGCTCAGTTTCCTCTGCGTGAGACAAGGGGCTGCCCCATAGCAACAAAGGCCACAACAGCCGTAAGATGCGATCAGTTATTTTAAATTGTATTGACCATAGTGCCGCTATCGCACCAGACATCATCCTCACCACACACGGAGGGAACACGGAGCTCATCACGTCCGTCTTGCAAAGAAAGCAAGAAGCATGTCAGAATCAGAATCGGCTTTATTTGCCAAGCATGCGTACGCATTCAAGGAATCTGACTTCGTTTTTTCCGTCGCCATTAGCGTACATACATAGAAATAGACAAATAAAACAGAAAACAAGGACATCAAAGTAGGATAAGGGAGGCATAAACATTTAACTTCTATATACAAGTATAAATAGATATATAAAAGTATGTATATGAACATAAAAACGCAACAACAATGAAATGGGAGTAATAGAGCAGAATGGAGGTGCTATTGCAGTATGACTGATTAATTGTTCATCAGAGTGACGGCCAGAGGAAAGAAGCTGTTCTGGTGATCAGGGCTTTAAGTCGACAGACGGCGTACTGGTCTCAGGCCTGATTCTTCACAGAAGGATATGCAGATGTTCTGTTTTCTAATCATATGACTGCTTTTTCGACTTCCCAAGGCATGCGGTGTGGAGCCCGAATCCTCTTGTCTTTATGCTGAGGTGCTTGTTTATATTTAGAAAGCCGTTGGGGTGTGACAATAGACTGCAGCTTTAATACTAAGCTGCAGTGAATGTATCCTGTTCAGGTACAGAGGGGAGCCGCGCTCATGAGATTACTGCCACTTCTTGTTATGCAATGTTGTTTTGAAGAAGTTTGTGAGGAAACAAAACTTAGTTAAAGCTCTGTGTTGTTCTCTGAGCTGTCCAACGTACTTAAAAGAGCCGCCTGCTCTTCCTCTTTCTCCCTCTCTGTGTAGAATCTGACCTATGAGATTATCCTGACCCTTGGCCAGGCGTTTGAGGTGGCCTATCAGCTGGCTCTGCAGGCCCAGAGGACCAAACAGCACCAGAACATCCCACTGGGCTCCGGTTCAGAGGTGATTGAGACCAAGTCCAGCCGACCTGTGCCCAAACCACGAGGCAGCGTGCGGAAGTCGGGGGTGAGTTGGACATCGAACATGCTGGAGCACAAGACACTATACTGTATGAACATTGTATGGAAGAGTTTACTGGCCTATTTTACTAGAGGAACAAGTATAAGTTGTGTGTTTCCCTGACCCTGAAAGCCACTTTTCCTGTTCATTTATATGCTCTGTGTAGCTCACATGGTGGGGTAGTGGGAGGAGAGGGTGCAGTTGTCTGTTGGGGGGGGGGCCACACTGTCAGACTTTGAAAACCCCTGACCTCGTTCAAAAGGGCCAAAATTCAATATCCACCATTTGAAAAAACTGCTATATGGAATTTCTTCTTGCGTGAAAACTGAAGCAGGAAGAGGTCAGAACTCCAGGAAGAGGTCAGAACTCCAGCAGCACTTGCGGTATTAAAGTATAAAGAAAAAACTTTACAGTAAGCTGCAAAAGTTGTTGGAGTTTTGACTTTATCAGACTTCATTTCCTTCTCCATGCACCGTTAAAAGTAGGTTAAATTTGTGCCGGAAACATCGTTCCAGCCTCAAAACTACATTAGACAAAGTCTCAGAACATTTGTATCTGCAGCTTTTCACGTCGTTATGATGACACTGTGAGGATGGTTTTTTTTCTGGCCATTAGCATTAAACCATTAAGAAGTGAACGTGTGCTGACTATAAATGAGGTAACTACACCTCAGGGAGCGGTCGCACGTCTCCGGCTGCTGCTTAATGAACTGAACACAATCATTTTAAGAATGTGCTGTTTACTGTCACTCCTTCTGTGTTTCCCCTCACCTTTTGTGTTTCAATGTTTACCTTTTCGACCTTTATTTAAGCCCACGGTTACACACACACACACACACACACACACACACACACACACACACACACACACACACACACACACACACACACACACACACACACACACACACCTGTAGTCTGCCCTGTATAAGATCAGACGGCTCTTGTCTCATGCTTCTCAAATCTATGTCAATTTCTCTCCCTTTTTTTTTCTCTCTCAACCCCTCCTCCTGTCTGTGCTCACTTGTGCTATTTTCCTTTCTTCCTCTTCGTCTCTCTCTCTCTCTCTCTCTCTCTCTCTCTCTCTCTCTCCGTGTCTTCCTCTCTTCTCTCCTCCTGGCGGTGTTCATCTCTCCCAGGACTCTCCTCCTCTCGACAGTCGTTGCTGTTACTGTTACACCTGCACCACGCATCGTCCCTCCTTCCTACCGCTGCACTCTGCCAGCCCTGCTGCCCAGGTGCTGCTTTTGCATCCCCATCTCCATCCGCTCACTTTTTCCTCCTTTCGCTGCCTTCCTGTTTTTGTGTTTTCCTCTCACTGCCTTAAAAATCCCCACAATCCTCCATGTGTGTCTGTAACCCATTTTTGTCGTTTTGAATTTATTTGGCTGTCGTTGTTTGTTTAACTGTAGTTTGTAGAAAAATACATGAGCTACACTTTCCTATCCTAAGCCACATGTGGACTGATGCTTTGAATATTACTCTTTACTCAGGCGCCCCCTAGTGACAGTCTGATAGCAACACACGCTTACGTTCACAGAGAGCCACTGAATGGGCGACAAAGACATAAAAGTACTGTTACTTTACTGATGTTTTGTTTAAGAACAAGTCAACGCACTTGTAGAAATGTAGAGGTGTAAAGTAGGCCCTTTAAAAATACACTTTGAGTGTAATGGCAATAGAGATGTGTGCATTAACACAAAGTGTAACTAAGTCTATAGAATCTGAGAGTAAACAAAGTAACTGGGATAGATTTTGAGGCTGTGATTCCGTCCGACTGTTATAGACAAAACTTGGATTTTAAAAGAGTTAAGGGGAGACACTACAGGTGAAAAGTGTGAAACTTCCCCAGTTGATAACTTGCATTAAGACATATTTTTTTGTATTAGACGTTTTTCGAAAAAGGTTATGTTGTAATACGCAAATGAGGCATTATCTTATTAAATATATGCCAATTTGCAATTTACAGAAATATCAACTTAGGATAAAGTTATATTCAAAATGATTTGATAATTTTGTTTACATGTTAGAGTCAAAGGTTTTTCCAGAGGGAATATTGGATATCTCTTTATCACTCTATCAACCAGTAAATACTGTCAACAGCCATTAAAAAAAAAAAGAATTGCCATGTTTTCAGGAAGAAAGTGTTGAATAAATCAGGCTATGAATGATATGTGAGAAAACCCCTAATTAAAAACCTTCAGAATATATATAGGAATGAAACTGGAAAGTTTGGTGAATCAAACAAAGTGTCTAACTGAAGATGCAAAAATTTCTGATTTTTCGGTAAAAAAAATAAAATTTTGTTTTAAATAGAAACCATGAAACTTTCCCAGTTGATTATCTGCGTTTAGACACTTTGTTTGAATACGCAAAGGATCTATTATGTAATATTAGCTTTTGGTGAAATCAGGAGAAATCTATCAAGTCTTAAATGTAGATTTTAGAGGCGAAATAGTCCAAAATCTCCAAATTGACCCGTGCATGAGAAAAACAATGTTTAGTGTTTAATAACTTCCACAGATGTTTAGAGGCAGAGAGTTTGATTCCCTCTGTTTGTGTTCGCAGGGCGACATCGTGGAGCAGGAGGGGGATTCTCAGTCCGGGGGCAGCGCCACGTGGCTCGTGGACCCCAAGGAGTCCAAGCGCACTATCAGCACTAAGTACGAGACCACCATATTCTGAGTGGAGCCCTCTTTCTTCTGACCTCTGGGCCTGGTCTCCATCCCCCTCCCTCCCCCTCTCCCTCCCTCCCTCTGTGTGCCTTTCACTGTGACTGACTCACCCCTCTTCCGGCCGGACCTCTGCCCTCCTCCGTCTCCCTTCAGCCGTCACTCGTGTCCCCAGTCTGACAACGACACAGTCTGCGAGTGCTTTGCTCCTTCCTTGTGCTAAACCACCACCACCTCCACCACCACCACCTCCACCACCTCTGCACTTTTTATTCATTATTAGTGCAACCCCTTCAGCTTTATCAACCCTCTTCACACGTCCAGCTTGCCACTCACCTTTACTGTTATTCTCCCCTCTATTAATCTTCTATACTTCCTGAACTCTGTGTACAATGCTTCCTTCTTTCTTTTTTTCCTCCCCTGTCAACATCCCGCTATTGACTCTTGTTGATAAGCTCTTTCTTTTCTTGGTGCTTTTCCTGCTCTGTTAGGCGACGGCCACTCTGAGACTTTTCACTCTGATATTTCAACTCCTGACTCCTCCTCCTGAGAAAGTGCTGAGAAAATCTGATTTACCACAACCAAGAGTGAACCCACTGCACACATCCAGTACCTGGACACGGACATGTTTCCTGAGGAAACTGACAAACTGGTTCTTTGAATCCAATGCGTCGGTTGGACTAAAGCCGACTGTTTCTGTTCAGTGGAGTTTGTGGTGTTATTGAGGTTTCACTGGATTTATTGAGGGGGTTTTTCTCACTGTCAGCTTGTAGCCAAAGGAGGCTGAGATCATAGCACTGTGATAAGTTCCTTTTTGTAGCTAATAAAGTAAGCATTTAGGGGGATTTCTAGAGAGGGTAAAAAGAGGAACAGAATAGGGCATAAAGGCTGATACGGACCTGAATGTTAGCAGTCCTTGCTGCTCCAGAAAATAGACAGACCCTACTGTCTTAAGACTGACATGCCCTCCTCTGTCTATCTTCTTCTGGAGGGAACTAACTATAACTAAGCACTTTTACCAAATCCCCTAAGTGTGTAAGAGAATAAGTGCATCTTCCTCTGTCCTGTCTTTTTTTTTTTCACAACAAATGCCTTCTATGTTCATCCTGTCAGCATTGCCTTTTGTTTTGCCAATCACCACCAGGTTAATATTTGACAGCTGCAAGTTAAAAGAGTTAATCATTATAAGGGGGGGGGGGTTCTCTGTCAACATCACACTGTTTGTGTCCATTAGTTCTGTGTGTTATTTTTTTACTTTATTTAACCTCACTGCTTTGTGTGCGTGTGTCTATGTCCCTTCCCTTTTTTTTATAGCTGAACACTGTGGCCACTCCCAGCCAGTAAGAAAGGACAGGAATGAGCCCTGTTGCATGATGGGAGGGTTTGTTTTGTTGGAAAAGTGACCCGCTTCCCATGCGGCAGAATCGCATCAACAGTTGGATCAAGCTCACCAGAGTAACGGGCGAGCCGGGAGACAAACAGACGTAAAGTTTCAGATCATCAGATCACCTGACCTCAGTGACATCATCACCCCCCCACACGCACGCACGCACACGCACACACACACACACACACACACACACACACACACACACACACACACACACACACACACACACACACACACACACACACGATATTTGTCCCAGAGTCAGATGTGTTTGTGGAGCTTTATGCATTTCCTGAGGAATGAATCGTTGCCTCATATCACCTGGTTTACAATGTCACATAAAGGGGAAGTGGCTAGGATGAGGAACTTCATTATTTTTGTTTGTTTATAATACAAAGGTACAAACTGTCCGACAGAGACCTCACACTGTAGGTACACAGTCCTTCCTGGATTTTTTTTGTCCTGTTTCCACACATTGTAGCGTCTCTTCATGGCCATCAGCTCGTCATCCACAACATATAACTGTGATAAACAATGTAAGCTTGCACGGGGAGGAACTCTTTAACCAAACTCAAAGGGCAGAGGAACTGACACTACAAAGACTGTTTTAAAATGATATAACGGGGGTGGCTTTTATTTGATCTGAAATGTTTTTTTCTGTATGTTTTGATTGTTTTATTGGACAATAATGTGTCCTAATGCTGGAACTGGATCAGGTGTGGTTCGCTGCAGATTCCTTCTCTCCTTCCATGATTAATCACCAAACCTGCCATGCAGGCTGGTACGACTTTAGATTTAAGCTGCAGAACAGAACAATAGGGCACAGCATGTTTCTCCTAGCTAACTCCCAGTATGTTGACTGTTAATGGTACTTTATGGTCAGCCAATGTGTTTATGGGTTCATAGTCTGGTCGTTTTGATTTACCTGTTGTATATGTGGTACGTTGTCAGGCCAGTATACGATAACTCTATGGTACACTGTCTTCAGCTGGCCCGTGTCGGCACCTTTCGGCCATCGGCCTGGTCCCGTTCTGCTTTTGCACATTGTTGAGGATCAGGAGAGATATTTCGGGACTAATCTGATGACAAACAATGATGAGAATGATATTGTACATGAATCTAGCTGTCTGTATTTTCATACTTGAATGATTTTTGCTTTTATAGATATCTATATATATATATGTATATGTATGTATGTACGTATGTAATTTTTGACGTTTGTCAAAAGAGAGAAAAGGACTATGTCTTATAAAGTTAAACATATCGTGAATAAAAATACCCTGTGATTAAAAAAAAAAAAAAAAAAAAAAAAAAAAAAAAAAAAAGGCTGAGAAAATATTAACTCAGAAGAGGGACCTCACTTCGAAAAAAAGATTGTAAATAATCTTGGGCTTCCAGTCTTTTTTATGATTATTTTTCATAATTGTACAACTAATAAATGGCGCAATTAGAAATGCTGACTCTTGACTCTTTCTTTGTCCATTAGCGCATGTGTTAGTGTGAACCAACTGAAACTTTTCCCGTGTGCAAAGAGTACGCAACTGGTCGCATCTAGAGCCAGTGTTTGGTTTGTCTGCTCTGGGCTACTGTAGAAACATGGCGACCGGCTCCATAAAGAGGAACCCCATCTCTATGTAGACATAAACCGCTCATTTTAAGTTAACAAAACAACTTATTTTCAGGTGAATATACACCAAAGAAACATTTAATAATATTGAATTCCATTTCTGACAATATGTCCCCTATAATGCTATACACTGTCCCTGTTGTCATCAAACTTTTTGCATTCTTTTGTCCAATTCTTCTGCACTTATCACAGCTCAATACTGTCAATGTTTAGTCTCCACCCTCCACGTCCATTTCATAAACCTTTCTCTGCTGAAGGATGGACAAAAACAGCTTAAAGCCAGTTCAGCTGTAACTAAGTGCATGGGATTAAAGCACAAAGGTCCAGGCACACAAGCTGACAGTAATGTATCATTAAAGCTTTTCCTGTTAGTCCAAACAGCAGGTAGATTAAAACTGCAGTGACAAACAAATGGCATTTTAATAGGACAAGCACGTTTCTACAGTTTATTTCTTCTTTGTATTTAAATTCACTTTCCAGCTATACAAGATTAACTCTATCTTAAAGTCAAGGGTTTTTCTTTGCCCTCTCGACTCAATTTATCCTAATGTAGATCCTTTAATACTGTTGTGACTTTAAAATTGAAGTCTGAAACTTTATGCTCAAAATGTTTTGTGTCCTTGTTTATTTTTATAAGCTCAGATTCGTTCAAATATGAATATGGGACATTTGTCAGATTGCCCAAGCTCCAGGTTGTGCATTGAAATAAAAAAATGTTTTTAATCTCTGTCTGACGGGAAATTAGTCAACAGAAGACGATTACTACAGCTTTAATTCAAATGCCAAATGCTGTGAAATATTTCAACAATAATGACTTATTTAACTGTTGCCTCAAAAATAATTCTTTAGTATCTGAATGTATAAATAAATGTTAAAATAAAATATATATTCTTTTTTTATTTATTATTTGAATAGTTCCCTCGTGTTGTCTCATTCTAGAGAACCAAACTTCATCTTTCAGATATATTTTTCGATTGAATCTAAATCCTAAAGCTAGATTTGGAATCACGTAGTTAACAAAATAGGTAAGTAAATCATTGTGGTATTTGTAGTTTGTGGTTTTGTTCCCTTATTTTGTTCAAAATCCAAAAACTATCTGTGACACCTTTTGTTTTGGAAAACAGGAAGCTCTTATTAAACTAGTAAAACTGGAAAGACTTCCCTTAGAATCGTTTTGACATTACCTTTCTTCATCACCTACACCAAATCTGCATCATATCTTTGAACAATAATAGTGCTGGTATGTAAAGTAATGTACTATTGTAATGTCGCGCCATTGGCCAACGCGAGAACATCAACAGAACAAGAGATGATGATTTCTGGGGCAGATATGAATATGAATTTGCATGTCTGCTCATTTCCATAGATGTGCGACAGACGTCACAGATGTATGCTGCTGTTCCTGGAAAACAGAGCGACTTGTCACATGCTCATTGTGAGGCGGACATTTGCAGACAGGCGTGCTTTGTTCACAAACTCAACAAACATGCACAAACTGACACAAACTCTTCACAGCATGCAGTCAGTCAACAATGAGAATAGCTGGTAAAACAAACAATGTGGTATTTGGTTTTTTTAGGATACACACAGGACACCATTTTATGGTGTTCCTTTATAGTAAGGCGCTAATGTATTAACATGTAATTTACAAATATGAACTATACGCTTTATAGATTTGTTATGAGCCATTATTAAAAACAGTTTTAGGATTATTAAGTTGTGGAAATTCCTCTGGCTGGTGCTCATCCTTTCTGTTTGATGATAACGCAGTTATAAATTTAATCAATTCCTAAAAAATAGACATTGCTTCTTGCTCTAAATAAGCTATTAATCTGTTATAATACATGTTACTTATAAAGGGTATTCCATCAACACAGCAATAGTTAATATTGATACTAATAATACAGTCCATTGGAGGGGTCTCCCTGATTAGTCCAATTAAAAACCTTAAAAGTCAAAATGAGAGTAATTCTGGAAGGACAATAACACCAGTCCATCACTGGTCTGGACTAAAATATCTCAACAACTATTGGATGGATTGCAATGACATCTGCTATGGAGATTCAAGGTCCCAAGAGGATGAACTCTAAAGACTTTGGTGATCTGCTAACGTTTTCTGTAGCAGCACCATCAAGTCAAAGTGTTCAGTTATTCTGTGAAATATCTCAACATCTAGGTGATGGATTGACACCACATTTTGTACAGACAGCCATTGTTTCAAGATTATGTATTCTACAGACTCTGGTGACCCTGACGTTTACACTAACGCTACTTTAACGTTGAAATATATATATATTTTTTTTTAAATATCTCGATAAATATTGGATGGGTTACTGAGATTTGGTACGCACATTCATGTTCTGGTTAAGATGTGAATAGTCATGATTTGATTGATCCCTTAACTTTTCTTTGAGTGACGTCATCAGGTCAAAATCTTTTCCTATACTTTGGTTTATGAAAAAATATGTGCAAAACTTATGACATTATACCTGCTTAACATGCTAGCATTGTCATTGTGAGCATGTAAGCATATGGATATTAATATTAAGCTTAAAGCACCACGTCTTGTTGACAGGAAAGGTAAATAAATAAGTTCACTTTCAAAATGCAAACAAATGTAAAAGCCTCTTTTTTTTTATAGGCTATATTTTCAGTATTGGTTTGTTGTTTTATTCAATCTGTTTTGTGTTTACTTGGCTGCTGTTGTTCCATTGGCTGCTCCATGGGCGCGTCTTGCTCAGTGGCCACGCCCACTGGCCTGTCCGGAAGCGGAGTGGCTCACCTGGCCGCAGTGGTTTCCCACCTGTTCAGTTTCACTTCCAGTCACGGTGCGGCTGTCGGAGGGGAGAGAGGTGATCCGCCGCTATGGACTGACATCTACAAACAATCTCTCTGTTTTTAATCTATTTTTTCTATTTAAACTCTGCACGGTTCACCTTCATTTCTCTCAACACCACCGGTGAGTTTTTAAGGAAATCTTTCTGTTTGTAGTGAGTGTTTGTTTCTGCTTTATTCATGCTCACGGAGGAGTTATGATGAAAAAAGTTTAAATACTTAAACATCAGTGCTTTTCTGAAAATGCAATCACACTATTTCATACTGGTGTGTGTGAGACAGCTGTTGGGGGAAAAAAGTACTTTTAACTAAAATTTTAAAGGCTTTTATTTTGTAATGACCTGTTGCTGCAGAGGTTTTAGGAGAGTAACTGACCCTATTTTGCACAGAGTATCATCCTCTGTCAGTTAGCAGTCTGGATCAAGAGGGTTAAAATACTTATCAAAAGATATATTCCCATATATGAGCAGCATGACTCACTTTTCATGCTCTATACAAGCCCACATTTCTTCACAAAGATTACACATTGAAAACCTAATCACTGACTTTTTGGTGGCTAAGAGGTTGAGTCAGGGAAAGTACAAATATTTGCACGTAAATGTCAATAGTACTGATACTTAGTGGGACAAGGTGCCAAGCTAAACATTGATGAAATATTTCGTATATGTTGTGCAACCCACAACCTGCTGGTGTTCTCCATGAACCTTTGTTTACTGTTAATCATTAAACTTGCTCTCTATCTGCCCTAGAAATACATACTTCACATATTTGGACCACCTTTTATTTATTTTTTTGAAACAATCACACTGTAATCTGTCGTTGAGGATTCCTCGGATAACTGTGCAGCTGTTCTTCTCACGTTAAAGACGTGGAGCTGATCCTCCCCTTCTTTAAAGTGTTTTGTCTGCTGAGTTGTAGTTCAAGTGGAACACCCAGTCAGATCAGAGCGCTTGGTTTCATTTAAGAGTTGTCTTTAAAACATGCAAGCAAGCAAAGTGACATTCCTGTCACTATTAAATCCTGACTCAGCTGTGGGTGCAGTGAGCTCTCCCACCGCCGCCCTATGGGTTTGTTGCCTGGTTGAGGTTAGAGAGAGAGAGAGGGAGAGAGAGGTGTTGGCTGCTCAAGCTTTGGACAGTTGTTTCTCACTCTGCTGAACTAAATGGGAGGGACAGTAATTAGCAGCTATTAAAGCGTTCACTAGAAGGCCAGTGGATGCTTTGTCAACCAGCTTGTGTTTCCAGAAAACACGAGGGAATGTGGGTGATCAGGTTTTTCCTCCTGCTGTCCAGGCTACATCATGTCAACAAGACAAAAATTGTCATTAGTCTTTTACAGCGCTCTGGACCTTTAATCCAAAGGCATAAAGCAATCACGAAATATTCTTTTCAATTAGTCATTTTTTTTTGTTTGTCTTGTAACTTAATTGAATCGTCAAACCCCTATTTTCTTAAAGCAAGTGAGTAATTGTAGTCCAGCACCCCACCTTCTTCTTTATTGTTTCAGAACACAGACACTCCTTTCAAAAAAAGAAGTTCATTTCTGCTGGACACAGTTTGAAATGTCCGCTGCACTTAACCTTCGGATTCCTTCAGATGCAGATCACTTAGAAAATGAAGTTGGCCGTTTTGAATGGAAAATAATTACTTTTGAATCTTCTTTTTTTTCCTGGCAAATATTGGATTTTGTTACTGCTTCAAGCCTCTGAAGTCCCTTCAAGTGAAAACATCTGAGAAGAAAAAACTGCTCATTACTCGCAAGTATTCTTCGTTTTAAGATCAGGACCCTAAACGTTTAGTAGCTACTGCTCGAGATCACAAAAGCCAAAGCGCTCAGGTGGTGGAAAGTTAAAACGTTAAAAAATAAATGACTAAAGCCAAGGTCATAGCCAGGATTTTAGAAATACTGAGAAAAGAAAGTTTGATCAGACATCTAGAAATAAAACCTCTAAATTGTTAAAAGGTCCTGACTTCATACCTCCGGGAAGAAATATTGAATCCTGTACGGCATTTTTAGGCGCAAAAGTAAATATATTGAGTGTAAAGATACCTGCTTCGGCCGCTATAATGCCCACCATGTGTTCATTTCTTTAATTTTAGCAATGTGAATCCCCTTCTAACTAAAACCCCCAAAGTCACAGAAAAACATTCAGCGGACATGACCTCACTCTCCTCGCTGGATGCTAAAGCCCTGTAGTCAATGATTGATCTTTCACCCTGTGTAAGCTGCTGCCATAAAACACAGTACTTTACAAGAAACACCTCAGAAGCCGCTGCAATCTTCCTAGAAACATGTACTGCATCACATTTAATTGAAACTTGAACCGCCTCGTACCGTACAGAGCAGACATTATATTATTTATGGAGAAGGAGTGTCTGTTCCTGGCTCGTCTCCAGAGGAACCTCATGCTCCAGTAATTACTATGATAACTCTCGGTCCTCATGCAGCATCAGGCTGAGGGACATCATGTTATTTTGGAGGCTAATTAACAGATGCACAAGGGAAACAACGACTCATAATGGGGAAACCATAATTCCGTTGTTCTTTTATATGTTTAATCAAATGTTCTCTGCGATAAGAGAACAATGCAGCTGGCCTCGCTCTGCTTCCACGAACACACCTGAACCTGATTGTGCGGCTGTGTCTGTGTGATGAATAAGCCACATGACAGGTCGTAAAGCTTTTGTCTCGGGATGCTGCATATTGCACTTGTGTGACCTATTAAGTCAAAAGCCAACTACGAAGTCTTAACCCGAGTTGATCAAATATTATCCTTTCATGGCTCAATCTCTGTTCATTGTTGGTGTTATTTGCTTTTGGTACTCGCTAATGCACTTGAGTGTTCTTTTCTTTATGGTCTTATGAAGTTATTTACTGCCCTATTTTGTTGCTAAATGAGCTGAATATGTCCTTCAGCACAACTTCACCTACTCCCCAAATGCATGGAGAAAGGGAAAACTCTGAAGAGAACTTGACCTTAAGACCAACATGTTTCAGCTTGTGGCTTTCACCAGGGTCATCATGAAACACGAGGGCCAGAAATAATCCCTTGTGTTTTTATGCTGGCATGCTTTCCTCATAAAATAAACTGGTATAGTAGGCACGGTACACATGCTGAAACCTAACAGGGCATGACATCTGTCTTTACACAAACACATGATGAGTATGTCATGCTTATTCACAAACAAAGACGAGCATTTCTTGTTTCATAGCTGAATCATAGTAACTGGAATACCAATTAATGATGACTTACATTACAGTCACTTTTATCCAAAGCGACTTACAATCAGTAGTATATTACATATCATTCACCCATTCACACACTGATGACAGGCTACCATGCAAGGTGCCACCATCAGACTCTAACTAACATTCATGCAACATCCAGTCCACACCGATGGCAAGCCTTCAGGAGCAACTTGGGGTTAAGTGTCTTGCCCAAGGACACATCGACTGCCGAAGCCGGGTATCGAACCACCGACCCTCTGATTGGAGAACTACCTTGCTCTCCACTACGCCACAGCCGCCTTCTAGTTATTTTCACAGTGATGCAAAATATCCTCTTCCTTGTATCTGTTGCTGAAATCATTTAGAAGGCAGATCCTGCTGCGGTTCTTAATGCAATAAGCGATTAAACTAACATCAAGAAGAATGGAAATTTGTTGATGTCATAATTCTGTAAGCATAATATATTTGTGCGGTAACTAATAGAATTATCTTTTAACTGATTTCTCTGCGGTATATTTTTTAAGATTAATTTCCCACAGCCCAAGGTGATTTATTGAAATGTTGCTCTGTTAAACCAATAGTCAAAACCCCCCACATATTAAATTACTAGCATATGTGACAAAGAGAAACGGCAAATAAGCTACTGGCCATTAAGACCATATTGCTAATAAACATTTTATTTCTTCTTAAAAAGTTACATACTCATTTTGTATATTCCAAAGTTTTTTTGAAGCTGATACGAGTCTTCACATTTCTGACAGAAAAAGTGGATACCTGCCAAAGTTTTTACTATCTCTCCCCTGCAGCAGGAAACAATGTGGAAACACAAAGAAGGAATTTTGATACAAGGTGCTACAAAAAGAAACCTAACACTAACATGTATGAACATGAATGACATCAGCAGGTAAAACCAGTTTAAATGTCCATAAGGCACATTAAGACTATTGTTTTAATACAGCCGTGACAAAATGTACTGTAAAAAGAACATTTACTAATTCACCAATTCATTTACATAATGACTCAATTTGCATAACTGGTTTTGTTTAATATGTCAGTGGCAGCACATTTGACATCTTGAATAGGAGAGCTATTACATAATGAGGATCATTTAGCTATCCGCTGTAATTCATGTCATTTATTTATCACATTAATGGAAAGATTTGACATTAATAGTTGTTGCTGTGATGATTACAAACCAATTTTTGTGAACTATTGAGGCTCATGTGTCAGATTGTTCTCTTGTATGATACGGAAACCTCTAAGTGAAACAAAAGTACGCTGACAACGGTCGTCAATCAGCTCAGCGGGGATCAATGGAGACAAACAACTCCAACTCCAGGATTTATTCTCTCTATCCACATCCAAAGAGGCAATCCAGATCTACAATGGCCCCATCCATCCTCTCAACCCAGCGTATCAGTAGCTGCCTCAATGTCCCAATGGCCAGGAAGAACAATTACAAGAAGTCCTTTATTCCATCAGCTGTGACCGTTCTCAAGAAGATATGGTTTAAATAGGACCACTTGGATCTCGTCTGCTTCTCCACTCGTACACTCCACTCAACAAGCCACTCAGCAATATTATAATATATATATATATATATATAACTTCCACTTGTTCAATTTAAGATTTAAAGGAGACAAAAAAATATATTTTACAAGTTCATACTTGTGCTTCATACTGATGATTCTCATACTGTCTGTCTGAATTTACCTGTATTTACAGTCCATCTGAAACACTCTGTTTTAGGCTGTTTCAATGGGGAATTGAGTTGCCAAGCAACATCTTAGGTCCAAGTTTACTTCCTGTTAGCCGATGTCATTCACAAAAACTGCAACCAGAAATATACTTTAAAATGATGGAACTTAAGGATGCATCATGGTCGTGTTCTGTCGTGTATTGTTGTGAATGGTTGTGTTGTTTTATATGCTGAGGAGGTCGGGCTTTGTATTGTATAAAGGAGAAAGCGGTGGCACCCAAATTTCATCTGATTCCAGTTCGGTCGCTCTGTCCCGTTCTCAAATTTTCTCCTTGACCTTTTCAGATTAATCCTCAGACTTGATTCTTGGCGAACTCTAACACAATCAGCAGAGGACCGCGAGGCCCAGGTCCTGCCCTCGTACTCTCCCCTCGTGCAATGCCGAAGACTCACACGTGGCCAGGCGGCGTTGCCATGGAATCCTTGAGCAATTTGGACAGTGCCGGGAGCTGCGACAGTGTGATCAGCATGAACTCTGGCTCTGTGAGTGCTGCTGCAGATCTCATCACAGCCTGACTCTGTGTCTCGTTGCATAACATATTGACACACTTCACTTTGACACTTCTCCTCTGGCCTATCTGAGCAAACAGTACTTTAAACAATGCGTCTGTGGTTGGAATGAGGAAATAAAGAACTGAGATCTGTGCATCAGGCTGTAATGACTTCTGCATTTACCCTAAGTATGAGAGAAGATGGGAGGAAGTGAATCTGTATGAGGTGAAACACACTCCTTGTTCAGAGAGAGGCCTTTAAAAGGGTTCCAGTGTGAGTTTTCTTTAAAGTTGGATCAGAGGGGAGAGTTCATCTTCACATGCACCTGCAGCCACCAACAATTCTCCTGACAGGCCAATATAGAATGAAAGATGGCTAAGAACAGGACAGGAGTGGTACAATTAGTCATTCCTTTGCAGCTGCTTCAACACTAAACAACTTTGACCCATCATTCTTGTCTTGTCCCTAAAGGCCGTGTTAAGGGTTAAATGGAGGGCTGAGATTGTTGAGAAACTGTGCAGAGTTTAAATGCGTTTCACAGATTCTTATTTTTGTCCGCAGAGTCAAGACAGTATGGAGCACTTATCTCCGGAAGAAAGGGCGTGCCTCATGTATTTGGAGGAGACAATTGAAGCGCTGGAGGTGCAGGAGGACAGCGGGTTGTCCAATGATGAACCAGAACCTGCGTTCCAGACAGGCATGGGAGTAAATGGTATGTTCATGGGGTGAAATATTCAGCTTTGCATTCTTAGTTGATAACGTGTATATATACTAATTGCAGTTATTGTGCTTTTCTTTCTTAGACGTCTCCAGTTTAAAGTCTGATGCGTCCGGAAGAGACCAGACATCAGAGCCTGGATCCAGAGGGTTCTCCTTCGAAGACCAAGCTGTGCATCACGCTCTACATCAGACCTCAGAACCATCAGTGAACCTCATGACTCAACCCGAACCTCCCGTCACCGAATCAGCTGATGATTGCAAAACCCACCCATCAGCTTCTGAGTTGTGTGTATCCAAGGATGCAGATGGTCATCTTCAGATCGTCCCAATTGCCAGCCTTTGCCCCGTTCAGTCCAATGAGGCCTCTGAGATCGATATGGGTGTGATCCCTCCTCCCTCAGACTTCATGGATGAGCCGGCCCTTCCTCCTCAGATACAGAACGTAAAATACCCTCCTCCGTCAGCAGGAATATCCAATGACAGGCCAGGAGCAACTGTGGACTTGGAGCAGCTACGCCAGAGAGCCTCTGCTTCGAGAAATCCAGGAAGCTCCTCTGTGACCCAGAATCCTCCAATCAAGTCCCCAAATCTGAGTCTACCAGCCCTCAGCTCTGGTCCCCCAATGAGTCTTCCTCCTGATGCGGTTGAGCCCAGAAGTCCACCTGTCGTGGCCCCGAAGCCCAAGAGGCTTCCTGCCAACATTATTCTGAAGTCACACAAAGCGGCCGTCTCTGATAACAACTTGGAACATTCGATGCCCACTAGCAGTGACCGGCTCTTGCTGGACCCCCAGAGGATCCGCATTGAGGCCCTCAGAAAGCTTGGCCTGCTGCCTGCAGAGGCCGATTCAGGCCCCGCCCTGAGCCCCAGCCTTTCTCCTCAATCTAGAAGCTCATGGGCAGCTCCTCTTTCTCCAATCAGCCCAAAACCTCCACACACACCACCCTTCACTTCATCGTACAGCCATGTCAACAGCTCACCTCCCGCCTGCATCCCTTTCCAGTATCCCGCTGCTGTGACACCATCGGCTACCTCCACCGCTCCCGAAATCCAGCCTGCCGAGGTTCTGCCAGCACCTGCTGCCTTCAGTGACTCCGTCGGACCTCCACTGTCAGATAATAAACTGTCTACCATCAAAGATGCTTCAGTGGCCGCAGTTAATGCACAAGTGTCCACGCTCCCTCAAACCCCTCCTTCCCTGGTCAAGCATCTAACCCCACCCAAGGTCATGGGTGTCAAATCGGCCACCCTGGAGCGCTCTGGTCTGGGTCTGAGCAGCTACCTGGCCAGTCAAGAGTCCGCCAAGGCCGGCATTGCCAAGCAGCTGCATAAAAACAGGCCGCGCCAGGCTTCTCTGGGGAACGGGAAAGAGTTTACAAGTGAAGCAGGGAGAGAGGGTTTTCCAGCGGGCCGAGCCACCAGCAAAGAGCCTGAGTTACGGAGGTCCCTGCCTACCCACAAAGCCTTTCAGCACTCCGGAGAATCTAAGAAGCTGCCTCGATCGCAAGGAATCAGTGTACTGATCTGCCCTCGTTCAGAAAACGGAGAAGACCGCCGCGATGCCCTGAAGAAGCTGGGGCTGCTCAGGGACTGAGGCATCGATGTTATACCTCGTTTTAGTTCCACGGACACCCTTTAGATTCTACATTTAGAGGAACATACCGGAGATTAATACAGGATTGATGAAGGCAACACATCACTTTAGGGAAGCAGCTTAACCACATAGTTCTGCATTGTCCTTGTTACTGCACTTAGCATTAAACCGTCTCACGTGTCTTGAATACATTGACTGTCATACCCACTATAACATTTGCTTGTTCTTCATATTGTGCAGCCAAATGTACAGTTTTTTTATTTCTCATACAAACTGTCAATCAAGAACTTCTTGGCTATTCATTGACGCTCTCTCACTGTGGCTGTGGTTTTTAAATTAAAAATATACTGTTACTTTTAAGAGGGAAATGAGTTGATTTGTCATTTAAATATGTTTCTTGTGATCCTACAGGTATAAACCTTTTTAATGTCAGTGTCTGCTTCCACAAGTTATTCTTTGTTGCAGTGACTCGGTTCTTCTTTTCGATACATTCAAAGGTCACTGTCTCTGAACCTGTATTGCTCAGTGCACTTTGTCAAAACAAATATGGTTTTGGATCATAATCTAAGGGCGTTACATTAATATGTAGAAAGCATGCCCTGCATATCTAGAACATACCTTCCTGTAACTCAAAGCACATAGTCAATAGCCACTAGGTGATAGGAATCTGGAACACGCAGTTTGCATGGCTGCATAGTGACGCACATGTCAAAATGTATGAGTTTGATACAGAGCAGCTCTATGTGGTGCCAATGTGAGTCTGTCAGTTGTACATGAGCAAATATAACAACTTTTATTACACGCACTATTCAAATTTTTAGCATTTATGTCAAATCACAAAGTGAGGCACCCGTTTCCTGACTCAGCCTCAGCATCTTTATCTAAAGCGTTTAGGAGAGACCTGGTGCAACCTGTTTTTCTCACCTCCTGATGTAGTCTTCATGCAACACCTTTTCTGCTCATGGTGGCACATTTACGAGCAGGCGGTGCTTTGGAAAAACTCTTTACCACTGCTGCAGGCTTTTAAAGAGACATATAGATTTGCTATTTCCTGTAATTCAGTGTTAAGTTCACCTTCCGCTATGAAAACTAGGCTCAAGTTGAAAGACATTTCTCTGAATAGGTCATAACGACAGATTGTTGCACCCTTAAGGAAACATTTTTTTCTGTTCTATTTATGGACTAGAACACAGACTTTCTAGATCATTTTGGAGGCCTGCCACATCCAAACATTACCAGTATTTTGCTGGTGGAGCAGTGTAGTGTGTCCAAACTGATAGTGATTACTTTTATCTTTTCATTGTGCAATATGATCTACTCTACACAAAGGCATGTCGTCTCTGAAAGACTGCACCCGCCCCAAATGCACACTTTTTGTTGTCTTGATCACACCCTGTTTTATTTTGCTCAGCATGGATTTTAATCTAATTTGCATCAACTATAAAAAAAAAATGTGTTTCATATCTTTCTATGTATATTTTAACAAATCTTTCCTAAAGAAGTGAATAGCTGATCTGTAAGCGGAAACGTACAAGAGCCAAGTGAAAGAAAGATTTTGAATTTTAAAGATATTTTGCAGTAAAGACACATTTCAATGTACTTTCAAGGCACCAGAAGGCTGTTGTAAGTAAAGTATCATTGGTGTGTTGCAGAGATATAAATTTAGTTTATAGTAAATATCCTCTTTCAGCGTAAAGCCAAAAGAAGAGGAAGCAGTAGCGCGCTGTCAAACCAACACTTGCTTCTTTGTGCTGCTCTGTGACATGTTGGTATGTGAGCCATCTTCCCTTTCCACCTACTCCGTCTGTTGTCCCGCTGCCAGCAGACTTGATTGACGAGGACTCAGTGATAGTACCTGTCACTTTCACTAGTGTTACCCTCCCAGGCATCATAGATCAGCTACTATGAATAACATGCCATATCAGTCTGCATACCTGCATTCTCTGTGAAGAAACTACAAAGGCATAAGATGGGATCTGGAAAGAAATACTTTTAGCCTTTAAATAATCACTAGCAACAAGGACATATTATAGCAAACACTAATTGGTTTAATAAGAAGTGTAGAGCTGCTTCTTTTATAAAAAAGTGTAGATAGTCTTACAGTTTCAGTAGGTTTCTAAACCTGCAGTGTGAAAACCTGTTAATCATTCTACAGCAGGGGTTTGCAAACTGAGGTGAGCCTTCAGGGGATGTGCATCTAACCTTGGCCGTGATCCCAGCCAGGTATCTCTGCTACTCCTACACAACAAACCCAACCAAAGCCCTAACCCGAGCCGCAGAGGGAGATGCTACCTGAAGGTCGGAACTCATATCGACCCACGTGTTTGGCCGGCTGTCAATCAACAGGCAGTAGCAGTAGGTGTGGATGTGACACACAGGCCGTGGATGCAAGCAAGGTACCTCCTGGTTCCTATAACTCAATTAAAGCTGAACACACAGAAATGATTACATATGTTTAGTTTCATTATGACCAATCGCTAATAAAAGCCCCATTTAAAAAAAGACACTCTGTGTAAGTCCAGAACTCGCCTAAGAATCATCACGTTTTTAGGTTTTTAGGTTTTTTCATATAGGACAACAGGTAATATTTGGTAGTGTCCTGTTTTGAAAACCACTATTCCAAAGAAACCACTAGGGGGCAGTCTAGATTCATGTGTGTCTCCCAGAACATCCTCTAATATTCTAACCTGACTTCTCCACTGTGGTCGAGGGCTAATATGATGGGCAGCATTCAATAATGTGCATTCAGACACAATATATTTTTGCACATCACATGCTCATGAATTCGCTGCAAACTGACTAAACTCTTAACACAGAGAAAATGAATGATTTCAACATTTCTACTTCTGCATATCACACATAACATGGATCCAAAAAATAGTTGAATTAGAATAGTGGAAAGTAGTGCATGACATATTTAGTGTTTTTACTGACCGATTGGCTTTTCTTTGCATACTCTTCATCTTTTTCTTCATGAGTCAAAATCTTGAAAAAATGATTCATTGTTGAACTGTATCTTTTATTACATTCAGTTATCATATGAGGTCCGATCATTTGTTGTGGATTTGCTTTGCAATTCACTAAATCATGTTAAACTTTGATGTAATAATTGTATTATCAATCTCTTACTTCCGTGAAAAAGTAAGTTGTGAAAGCTTTCCCATCATTTCCCTTTTAATTTGGAACATTTTTGGAACAAGTTTGCAACATTTTACTGCCAAAAATGTCAATGACTTTAACTCAATTTCCATTTAATTTTGCCGCAAATTTCCAAATCTTTTTGAAGCTCAGTTACTCAAAATGTGGGACGAATTAGGTATTTTGCTTTTGCAATAACGGAATTGGTTCACTGATTAAAATGTATTTGGTTCAGCTGTTGATCCATGAAACGTCTCATAAAACAAATAAAAAGCATTTGTGGGAGAAACAGGACCTTTTAGCATTTGAGGTTTTCTTAATTTTCTTTACAGACCTTTTATTCATTTAGTCTGGGGGAAAAATATTTTTTTACAGTTCCTTTTTGTACTGCTTATAAGGTTACATGAGTTCTGAGCTGCAGTTTTTAAAAAAAAAATCTTTCCAAACAATGATTCAAAGTCATCTCTTGCTCTTTCCAGAGGAAATGATTCAGGTCAGGAGTATTAGCAAAGAATGTAAGAGCCGAACGTGGGCGATTTGCGGTTAGATACTAATCAAAGTGTCACAATGGCCCCTAAAATCCCTCTTGTAAAGCTTAGAGGGCCTGAGATGGTTTGAATGAGATCTATTTCACCAAATTATTAAAGGAATAAAACATGGCCTGAATCTTGAAAAGGCTTTGTAACATTTGGTATTCTTTTCGACACACGCGAGCTGAACCTCCACAAAGCTCCTCGGAGACACTCCCTGGAGTCTGAAGCTGGAGCAGGTACAGAAGGCGTAGCTGCCGCACTATCAGGCCAGACAGTGAGCTCATGGGACTTCCCCACCTGTCCCGGTCCTGTTCTGTACTTACCTACTTACACTGTGTCTGTCTGAAAGAGGCCGCCAGAACACCCGTCCCTTTTTCTCCACACGTATGAGTTCATCGCAGAGGATTAGTGGAGACAAAGTGGCGCAGAGCCGCTGCAGAGTGTGCCGAGGTTCCAGCATGCCCGGCCCGGTTCTGTGTCATCAAAAAGAGTTTGCTTAAAATATACGGGTATTATCTCTCCCCTCTGTGGAGGGTGCGCTCAGATAGGACAGTAAGTGCAGTCATACAATTTATCTGTATGACGATGATTGATACTTTGAATGATTCTGGCTCATCAGTTAAGATTAAACTTCTAGGATCTTAACGGGACAATGTCTCCCTCTTTGATCTTGATGATTTCACCTTGATTACAGTTGTACACACACACACACACACACACACACACACACACACACACACAGCAGATATTGTTCGCGCACAGGCCTGTATCCCCTCCAGCACCCGCAGGCTCACTCACGTAACTTGTCTACCTCCGTGCCGCAGCAGAATTAAGACTCAGGTAATGTGACTTGTCAAGGAAAACAAGCGCTCACAACCCAGAGCCTGAGGCTGCTGTGGCGATAACACTCATTAGAACTCATCTGACATTTCCAGCGCTGTGATGTTACAAACACAACACAACTTAAATGACTCCTGTGCCACTAGGGTACGATGCAAAAGCAGTCTTTGACGTGCAAGAATAAGTCTTTTTTTTAGAGCGTCTGCATGTGACACCTCCATTTCTTCAGGTTTTGATGACTGTATTTCCCTTTTTTTCCTCCCTCCCTCTCTTGCTCCCTGTTAGTGCCAGTGACTGAGGCTGTGGTCAGGAGGCATTCCTGGGGCAAGCCCACAGCGTTCGCTGGGATGCCGGTACTAAAGTGTGGAACTGAGCAAGCCACTCTGCTCCCCTGTGGTGCTGGCATGGTGAGTACCAAGAGATCCTGCTGGGCCTGCGGTGGTGTTGGTAACCTCGCATATGAAGCCCCCGCAGAGAAAGGGGGGAAAAAAGACGGGAAGAAAGAGCAAAAAAAACTTCGGAGCCGCGAGCCTCGGCTTTTTTTCACACATAAATCTTTCAGACAATCGGGGAGCATAAATGTCGAAGTGGAAGAAAGTAAATGAGGAGTCGAGGTGATGTGCCCCGGCGTATGAACATCTGGAAGAGAACATTAGGCTCTCTGCAGGACTTCTAACTTCCTCACTTCATTAGCATGCAGTATAGTACAGCGATGGCTCCCAACATGCATCCATCTTGCATTTATCTCACAGCCACAGCTGTTAAAGCATCGTCCAACTCCAAATAATAAAAAAAAAAAGGATGTCCAACCATTGTGGTGGTTGTTAAATGTGGTACATATCTGACAATCATACATTTTTCATATAAATCCAACATTTTTCCATGCTTTTAACACTTTTAAAAGAAAAAAGTAACAAACTGATATTGCCTTAAAATCCAGTAAAAGCCAAAAACAAAACTGTGCCACCAACTCGTGCGAATCACGTCAGGTTGCGGTCAGTTACTCTGCCGCTTATCTCGTGAACATGATGCATAATAAACGTTCTCACTGCCTCTAAAAAAGGGCTGTAACACCATACCGCCTAATTTGACTTCTAACATATAAAAGATCCTCGCTGCTCTCTTGACACCTTCCACACTCGTCTTCACCCCAGTGTGTCGCCGAAGTCCTTTTCATGACGAGCATCATAAATTAAACATTGCCTCGGCTTCCCCTGTGTGTCTGTTGGTGTTAAAAATAGCCTCGGTTTGTTGCACAGTGGGATGCCCGTGCACAGCCCCTCTGTCTTTTAATGAAGTGTTCCACGAAAAAAAAAGAAAAGGGCACTGATCCTCCAGTGCGACTCGTGACCGGGCTCTGTAGCATCCGTGCGCTGACTTTCTCCAACTCCCTGAGTGACTCTGAGCTCATTTGGTTATACAAGTGCTCACAATTACCTAGAGATTTACACACAGGGACACGGGATATTTCCATATCCCTGACGGATGTTATTTTAATTACGCTGAACTGCTCGACTTTGTGCTGTGGATTTACATGTTTTTTTTTCTCTTCTCATGTGGATGAGAATAGGGATTCTTGGATAGCTGTTCTGTTGCATTGAATCTCTTATTTATTGAGCCCTGAGTCTCTGGCAAAACGTGGAGTAGCACGGGAAACCATATTTCATTTCCTTGTTTATGAATTATCTCTTTTGAATCTTTTGACACGTAAACTAAAAAGTTAAGGTAATAACAAAATTCTGATAAAATGGAGAATGATACGAGATAATCCTCTCTGGCATCATAACACTATTCCCAGATGTTCTGCATCCTCAGTAGACAGAGCTGTTATCTCTAATCAGCCTCATTGTGAGGCCTAAATTATATTTGATTGAGGAAAGACAAATTATACACGGGAGCCGGCGAGATAATTATAGTGTAGAATATCTGCCTGGTACGTTGAAACGCATCAACACAGCTGATTAATTTAGGTGATAACGCGGGAGCAGCCAGCAGGTGTGGGGATACAGATGCTTTGCCTCCGTGGGGGCTCTTCCTGAAAAACAAATGTTTCATGTGTGATCGCCGGTGAAATGTGGCACAGTAGCTCAGTGGGCTGTGCTCCCGGTAATGTGAGAGGTCTGTTTTGATTCATGGAGCTCCTCAAGCCTCATTCCTCTTCAGGTGTTGGGGGTGTAATGGTGTGCAAACAGAGCCTCATGATCACTGTTTTGCAGGGATGGCTGACGGTTGGGATTTTAAAGCAAACTAGGCTTTAACCCATTCGACTTCCAAACTCTAAACATTTGGTTTAAGGAAAAGTAGTCCTGAAAGGTTTTTTTTTTTACAACGTGCTTCACACATAACATAAGGGACTCTCCATATTACTGTTTTTTACTTCAGGCAGGGCTTTATTTATTCCAAGCCAGGTGCAAAGATCAATGTGGCAGTTAAGCTGAATCTCCCACAGTGAAAAACTCAATACTGACGAGCGTATAATGTGGTGTTGGTTATGGTTTTGGATCCAGATGACAAAAAAAAAAAGATTATTTGTTTTGATTTTAGTCTCTACGCCAGACGATTATTAAAATGCCTACATCAGTGTCCCTGTAAACAATAACTGATTGTTAGTTATCATACCTGAGGAGCTGATTCATCTTAGTGTATTTTGAGCAGCTGGTGTAGTTTATTTATTCAACAAAACTGGATATCAACAGGGATTTTTATTAAGTAAATAATATTTTCACCATGTGCATATTTTTGTTATACAAGTTGCAGGTTCAGTTCTTCATGTGGATCCAGCTACAGCTATAACAGGGATATGAAATATGACCTTGAGTAACAACACAGGGAAATCAGTGGAGGTACTAAATTGAGGTTTCAATTCCCCCATTATCAAATCATTTTGCAATTTACTGTTTTTACTCTTCTCAGTTGAACTTCTAACTCCATTCAGTATTGGAGCATTTAACAGTTTGGTGAAGAATGCCATCGAGCATCCAGTAACATTTTAGGGTCCTGGTTTGACTTTGAGTTTTTTCTCTAAATGTCAACATTTCTTATTGACTAACTTGCTTTAATGAACTCATTAATCTCCCATCAGCTGACACCAGCGGGCTGTTATCGGTCTGACAGTGGAGCTTCACACCGGAGAACAAAACGCATCCTGCAGGCTATGACTCTCTCCACCTGAGTCCTTTTCACCCACCACCATTGCTTTTTTTCTTTATTACCACGCAGACATGAGGGCACTTTTCTTTTTCTTTTTTTTTTGGTTATTGCGCAGGTGACACCGGCCAGGTTTACGCACGAGAGCGAGCACGTGGTAGTTGCTAAACCTACCCCCCCCTCCGGTCCACCTTTCAGCCCGACCGGCACCTGTGTGCGTAAATTCCTGCAGAGCAAGAAAAAAAAAAAAAAAAAAAAAAAAAAAAAAAAAAAAAAAGGAAACAGAGAGGGCCAGTCAGAGAAGAGAAGGAGCGGCGGAGGAGTCCGGAGCGCAACGCGGACGCTTCTTCCTCTTCTCTCCTCCCCTTCAGACCCCTCCATCTCTCTCTCTCTCTCTCTCTCTCTCTCCCCCTTTCTTAAATTGACATCGGTCTGGCTCGAAACATGATCACAGAAAAGCCTTCCCCTGCGCCTCTCTCTCGGGCTGTCCTCACCCCGGATCACTGGGAACTCAAATAAGGAGGCGTAAAGACGCACGGAGAGGATCCCGAGCTGTATCCTACCCAGAGGGAATAACAAGAGACCTTTATTCCACACACACACTCACACTCACACTCACACACTCACTCACACACTCACACATCGTAGATCTTTAAAGTGTTCAACTGTAGTGAAAGTTAACATGTATATGCACGCGTTCATACGTGCGAGCCTGGGATTTGTGGGCTTCTGCTTGGTCGCCTTTGTCCAACAGTCAGCTTCAGGAAGTAAAACCTCTCAAGGTAAGTTTTCACCTCAAAAATTCATTTTTTTTTTTTTTTTTTTTAATACTCCTGATGCATGAGAATGGTGTTTGGTGCCTGATTGATAGATATGTTGCATGCTTTCCCCCCCCCATCCAGCAGTGATGACTTCAGTTGTCTAAATGAATGGGACTTTAATTCAGGCTTATTTAAAAGAAGTAAAAAAAATAAATTAAAAAAAAGAGTATTTGGGGGAATTCACAGGGGTTAAAGCAAAGTTTTGGATCAATCAGTTTCTCTCAATTTCATTCAAGCAGCCGCCTTCTTGTTATCCGCTGACTCATTCTGCAATCAGTTAATTGCTTTTTGTGTTGTTTGTACACTCAGCTGCTTGTATTTATGCAGAAAACAAAGGGGACATAGAAAGGACTTAAATGAGGTTTGACTGAGAGTTTCCTGTTGTCAGTTTCCTTTGATGTTCAAACAGCATCAGCAGTGTGAACAGTTATGTTTCATAGCTAATCCTGCAGGTAATTGAAGTGAGACTAACAGGAGGTATTCGTCACAGTCCAGACAAGTATTTGACACCGGCCTGTAACACACACACACACACACACACACACACACACACACACACACACACACACACACACACACGGAGGAGTCTCTGTCTGTCAGACACTGCAGCTACAGAGCCGACCTGCTCGCCCGCCTGCCCTCTCGCTCTCTTCCCTTGTGAGAAATGATTCAGACCAGACAAGGGTTCAGCCTGAATCATAAAAAACCCTGGAACACCTTACAGGGAACAAGAAAGACACGCTGTTACACATTGAATTTCCGATTCCCCTTCAGCTTTTTTTTCTCCTTCAGGTTTTTCACCACTTCATTTTCCCACAATGCAAATGCCAAGCCAGAGCTGCCAGAAGTATATGCGAAGACACGTCACGGTTTTTCTGTGTGAGCGTTGATTGTGGGCCCGGGTGATGTTTCGCACACACAAAAAGACATCTCTCAGGCGGTCGACAAGGCAAAAAGAGAAAAAAGGAGAAAGGGGGTGGGTGACTATTTTGCATCCTGGGTGGTCTGCCCCCACTTGTGGGAAAACTCAATATTTACATTTTGCAATTAGAACTACTTTTTTCTTTTCTTTTCTCACTTTATTTTCCACAACATCGATTACACACTTCCTTGTAGCGTGGAATGCTGCTGCGTGAGCGGCCGAGGGGTCGGTAATGGCATGCACCTGTTTGTTGGTCGCCAAGCGGAACGGCGTGGACGACCGCTCTCTGGCTCGGCTTCTCCTCCGGGTTCCTGTTTATCAGTGCGAGGCGAGCAGCTCTGCAGCGCCGTGCTCTCTTGTGTGTTTGGCTCCGGAGTTATTTGTGAGCATATTTTGTGCCTAACTGAAAATAAATATTGTGTTTGATGTTTGTGGCAACTCTGTGGCACTGACTTGTCTTCGAGGCTGGGAACAATTTTATGAAAAACTGGAGAGATGAGCAATGACTAGAAAAAACATTGCACAATTTGTCATCTCAATATTTATTCAATGCAGATGTTGCCGACAAGACTCTTTGTCTCTCATCAATGTCAGTCTAATCACAGCACTGTGTTTCAGTCATCAGTCATTACTCCGGGAAAAAAAAAAAAAAAAAAAAAGGGAGCGAAGGAGCAGTGGAATGAGGGAGGGCAGATTTGAGGATGTGGTGGAGAGAATGACAAAGAAGGGGGGAAAATGAGACCGGGGTGAAAACCAGGAGAGATTAAGGGTTGAAGAGACAGACAGACAGAGAGAGAGAGAGGAGGTTTCTCGGTGAGCGAGCAGCGACAAGCGAGGAAAAAGAGAAGGAGAGAGGAAAGAGGGGAAGCCATACACGTCATGGCAAATCACTTTCCCTTCGAAACAGAGTCGGGAGCTCTTCGTTAATGCAGCAGCACCAAGGCAACGGTTGGTGTGGGGCTGACATGCTGCTGTGGCTGGCTGTGTTGGTGTAACCTCTGCTCCGGGGCCCGGGGGTCTAAAGACGCTGGGCTGCCTCAGCGTGTAGGAAGGCCAGATCCTGGGCCCCGGACTGCACTGTGGGAACCGAGCAGCCCTTGGCAATGTGAGGCCCAAGTGACGGGGGACGGGGGGAGAAGCCTACCTATAGAGATGCTGGCCCGAGTCTCCACTGTGAGCGAGATGCACCCAACCACCAACCCCCCCCAACACTCACTCACTCACCCCCTTTCCTTTTTTTTTCCCTTTTTTTTTTTTTTTTTTTCACCCAACTCTTGCTTTGTTTGCTTTGTCCTCCGCTTTCTCTTCCTTTTGCACTTAATGAAGTAGCTGTGCTTTTTTTCCCTCCGTCAGCCATAAGCAATGACTGCCTTACACCCAGCGTGTCAGAAAGCTCGCTGTCAGCCCGTGTGCTATTTATATATTTTTGCAACAAAAAACAGTCACTCCTCTGTCCCCCCCCCCCTCTTCGTCGCTTTTCCTCCGGTCTTGTCCGTACCACTTTTTGTGTTACTTGACAGAAAGCTGGATATGTTGCAGGTCTGTGTAAGCATGGAAGTGTCAGCTTGTGTGTGTGTGTGCATATGTGTAATTGGGACAGTTAGAGAGTGTCTGTAGTCATTTGGACCATTCTTTGAAACTATATGTGGACCCGCATTAAAAGAAGCATTTAAATGAGGCTTTTATTTCTGGCCATGGCCTTGAACTTTTCTTAATGTTCGCTGTTTAGCAGCAACTAAGGAGAACGCGGCCAGTCATCTCGCTTTCAGTTTGTGACACTACTTTGGCACTCCTCTTTCATCACCTTCACTCTCGTCTGTCAGGCCGTGTGGTTTCTGCGTTGCGGACTCCCGACAAGCCCCTGCAGAGTTATTTGTCGAGCTGTTACTATTATCCCCTCACAGACTGGATGTGTCTCTTTTGAAACAAGCAAGACGCAAAAGTCCCTATTTGCCTGCCAAGGTCCCGGAGCACAATTTGTGGCAAAGTAATTTTTTAACAGCTCGCAAATGGAAGATGCGTTCAGGTCAGCCAGGAAAAAAAAGAAGTTTAATTGGCAATCTTGAAGATTTTCATTTAAATGAATGTCTGTTAAGTCACTATTGCTGAAGGAGGTTACATAATGGTGATTGAGGCTATGGCCCACTGATGAGAGTATTGAAATATTTGTAGTTTCACACACTGGGTGTCATTCCTGGAAAAAATGCTGTATTACAGTTTTTCTCCATTTTATACTCACCAAAAAATTGACCAATGAACATCATTCTGAAAACTTAGAGCATACGTATCAACAAAAAGATTCCAGACTGCTAAACTTGAGCAAAATGTCATTGTTTTCACTCAAAGAAAGATTCTAAATCATCCAAGACTCAAATTTTAAAGGTACCATATTGTCAAAAGAGACATTTTGAGGTTTTAAGTGCTATATAAATACTGTGAAAGTATCGAGCACTAAATGCGAAAAATATATATATTTTTCTCAACATTAAAACATGTAAAAGTACAAACCCAAAATACAAGTATGAACCTTGAAATTAGCATAAATTGTCTCGTTTAAGGATTGCCGCTTTAAGAACTTTGTGTATAACAAGTCACTTTTTAATTTCTCCTATCCGTTACTTCTCACTGAATTAAAGCAGATGAGCTCCTAACAGGTACATGCCCCCTTTTCCCTAAACAAAATGTACTCTCTTGTCTTCTCTCTCTCTGCAGCAGGGCCAGACAGTCCTGTTCTCGTTATGATCAGAGTGTCTGAGGCCGGTTGAGCCTCGGGGTAGCCCTCGGTCACTCGCTGATGAGTGGGTGGAGGGATCAATCCAGCTTCACTTTACCACTCAGAAGACACACTCAGAAAAAGCATCTGCCTGACAAGTGGTGCTCCGGCACCGCTGTACATGTTGTTACAGAGCAGCAGAGAGATTATTATCTTGGCATTACTTGAGTGGTGAAAACACTCGATAACAATTCTGTCCAAGAGCAATGCGGTATGAATCACCAAAAACGACTTTGATCTATGGGTGTGTTGTGAGTACAAGTGCATGCGTATGACTGCGATGAGTGATTTTAAACTGGATATTAATGATTGCACTTAGCAGGCAGAAGTGTTTTCACTCCCCAAAATGAGGCTCCATGAGGAGAATTCTTTAAAAACAAAAAACAAAAAAAAAATGGTTCAAGTTTATTGAGCCTATTTATTTTCTTTTATTCCATTGCTTCAGTGTTGCCAAGCTGCATCTTGATACAAACATTTTAGTTGAGTTTTAGGGCAGGCAGGCTGCAGCTACATACTGATGGAGGACCAGCGTTTACAGGCGGATGTAAAGTCGAAGCTGTCTGGTCCAGGCTGTGACCCATGGTGATTCAGCGGGCCTTCGTTCTGGACAGTTACTCACTTTCATCCTCGCCACTGGAGTGTAAAAACCAAGACATTTTTCTCTCTGCAACAGAGTGTCAAAGATTCGGGCCTGAAGAAATGTAACTTCCCCACTCAAGGTCTCCAAACTAGAATCTAAATGAGTGCACTTTCCAAATGATTAGCATTTAATCCATCCGTTTCCCCTGGTCATTGTTTTTGTAATAAAGCTGCAGTCTTTCTCTGTTAAAATAAGAAATATGTTCTTTACTCTGTTGCAAGGATTAAGTGCTTTGATGCATTTCTATTTAGGACATTAAGTATTTATCAGCATCACATAAAGGGTTTCCAGAATGAATTTAAATTTCGTGCAACAGTTTAGCAGATCCACTTATTGGAGTCAGATTAGAAGATTGATGCCACTTGGGATGCCGCTATAGATCGGTTACTTTTGGTAGTGACAGTACTGCACACCTGTGGTTTAGCACTCGTGCATGCAGCTGAGAATAACTGCAGCGTTGTACGTGTTCGTAGTTTAGTCCCGCCTCCCACCTCGTTCACTGGCCATGAGGTTGTGGTTGCTCAGGCACATATCACGTTGATTGCAGCCCGTGGACAGCAAAGTCCTGCTTAGCTAAATAATGGAGCTAACAGCTAACGTACACAGGTTGCTTTGAATTACAAAGCAATGATGTTTTTAGGACGCTGGTGACAAAAGTTAGTGTGGAGCCTTGTAAACTAGCTTCTATAACAAAACAATGCAACAAAAAAACGATTGGTATGGGCTTATCATCCACCATCTGCAATTGTATCCCTGGAATAAACTTGATACCACTCTCTAGAGAGTAGCTGGTTAGCTTAGCTTAGCACAAAGACTGAAAAAGGGGGAAACAGCTAGCCTGACTCACTTATAGAATACACCTACCTGCGCCTCTAAAGCTCACTAATTAATTTGTTTGATCAGTTGGGTGACTTCCTGGCGTCTCTGCCTTGATCTGTCTGGAAACTGATCAAAGTTTTAAAAATAATAGTCCAACACATAATCCCCACCCCGTGTTAAAAGGTAATTCTAATCTTCCTGTAAATGGTTGTGTGTGTGTGTGTGTGTTGTGTGTGTGTGTGTGTGTTTGTTGTCAGAATATGATCATCATTTCTGCTTTTCCTTCAGTCTGCATCACATTATATTCAACAACTGCCTCTCCTCACCATCTGCATGCATCTACTGAATTCACACATTTTTGTATGCTGTACGAACAATGGGTCACAGCCAAACAGAACCTAACCAGTCCATGTTGCCCCCCCCCCCCCCCCCCGGGGGAACCCACCAGCTGTTGCGATCGCTCTGTCATGGTACCTTTTCTCCCTTTCTCTGGCAGAAAATCACCTTATCAGCCGCTAGCGAGGCCCCTGTGACCACTGTTTACCTGTCATTACCTCATTGTGAATGGTTGCAGGGCTGTAGATTTGCTATGCAATAGAGGAAAAGTAGCTAAATCACCCAAAACTTTCCCCCAAAACAACTGCTTTGTGTGCAACACCAGTGTCCAGTGGTGAAAAACATTCGAACCCCTCACACTGAGGAGTAACGAGTGCAGAGAGCTTGTTTATTTATCGAGGCTTTAATCTGAACAATATGTTCCAAATGAGTCCTGTGATGCTTCTCTCAACTGTGGCATTGTGGTTCAAATTAGAAAACTCTCTCCTGCTCCCAATCTCTTCCTCCCTTTCCCTCTCACCCCGTCAGCGGCCTTTGTTCTCTGTGCAGATGCGGCACTGTGCTGACACCACCCCTGTGGGTTTCGGGGGAGGATGGAGTCAGTGTTGACGGCACTCTGACCCCAACAGTCTCAAACTCACCTCCAGAGCCCTCCTCGCCAGCGCTGAGAGCCGAGCTGAGGAGCTTCAGAGCCGTCCCTCAGCCAGCTGCGGCGGCTCGTCTTCATCATTAATCCTCTAAACCCCCCACCCCCCCCCACCCCACCACCACCACAAAGCCCACGCTCTGTTTTCTGTTCCATTACTCACTGATTGGGGATAGAGTGACTCAGGAGAAGGTATCAGTGGGACTGTCATCTCAGTCTCTGTACTTTCCTGGGCCCACCATCCTTTACTCCTCTTTCGCCATCTTCCCCGCTCCCCTCTGTGACCTCTCGGCTGAATAATGGGGCTGCGTCTCTCTTTTGAGCGTGCGGGTGGTGGGGGGGGTCAGCGAGGGACGTCATTAGGCTGGTCTGCGGTGGTCAGCGTTTGTTGGAGGGGGGTTGGGGGTCAGAGAGAGCCTTGTTTACAGACTGTGTGTTTACATTCCTGATGGTGAGCGCCAGCTTTAGAGACTGCTGGAAGTGAAAGGAAATGCTCTTATTCTGCTTAGTAATGGAAAAATCCAACCCAATACATCAAGGAATCCAGATGAGAAAAAAAAAAAGTTATTTATTTGGTGGGTTCTGGCCAATGCATTCTGGGTAGAAAGGGGGATGACTTCACTGATGAATACGAGACTTCCTCAATGGACAAAGGCATGGGAAAAAAAACATATGACCCTCTGCAGTATTTAATCACCTCCTCTGAACTCCAGATATATATTTATTGCAGACTGTAATAGTTTTTACTGTTGATTAATGGCAAGCAATGGTTGTTCATAGCTTTTTGTTTTTAATCATTACACCATCCATCATTCAGGCATGTGGGCTGCAACTAAGGGTTACTTTTATATTCGATTAATCTAACGATTATTTCTCGATTAATCATTTGGTCTTTAAAATGTCAGCAAATTGCAAAAAATTGGCCATCACAAGTTCCCAGAGCACTTTGTAACATTCTTAAATTACTTTTCCTCGGCCAACACTCCAAAAATGTTTTTCAGTTTAGTATCATAAATTTTAGAAAACAAGACAATATACAAATTTCTAATCTTCTGCAATGATAGTTGAGTACCTGATATACTCTGCTAGTATGTGGTTGCTATGTGTTTCATTCACAAGTGTACATCAGGTTCTTCTGTTGGCCAGGTGTCCAAGTAATTAAAATGTATATCCAAAAAGAACAGAAAGCTGATTATATGTATAAAGCAGTGGCTATTGTTCTATATGGCTTTTGACGGATGAGGACATGCTTTGCATCAACCAGCAGTCTAGATAAGTGGAAGAGAGCATTTTAGCCTTTTTAATTGATAAAATCTGTCAACACTAATATTTCTATAATTATATAAACAGTTGCCAGACATGACATTGTGCTTCACTGATTAATTATAGGGTACAGTTTGAATTTAGGCAGCAACAATAATGTGATGATACACATGGAAGTTTTTAGGGAAATTATGCAACAAGAAGGCGATTTAAGACGTGAACATGGAGAGGTTGAAATGTCTCACAACATTTATTTTAGTTTTTAATAATATTAAATGAATAAAAATATTTTTTAGGCTAAAATGCAAAACTTTTGCTGGTTCCAGTTTTTCAGATGAGGCTTGAATTAGCCTTTTATTTGTCATACATGATAGCAAACTTCATATTTTTAGGTTTTGGACTGTTGTTTGAACAAAGCAAGACATAAAAGATGTCAACAAAAAAGGATGAATCCATAATTTGAAATGAGAATAATAACAGGTTGCAGCCCTACATCCGATAATTAGATAGATTAAAACTGATTCACTCTCGTCATTATAACTCAAACTGTCTGCTATGAAAATAGTTTGGGTTGGATGCAGTTCACCTGATCAATCGTCTATTTTCTGATTTATTTATATACTTTTCAGTGGCAAATGTATCCCAGGAAAATCTGCAAGACAGTTTTGCCCTCACATTTCTCCCTCCTCATGTTAAAACCTTTTAGATTCGTCCCTTTACCAAGTCTGATTGAAATACAGTAGGAGCAGTGATGGAGAGGCCATCAAACACTTGATAGGTGTGTGTGGGTGAAATGTTAGCATTAAGTGATTACTCTGTCCCACAGCATTTAAACGAAGCATATATCCAGTCAGTTCCAACCCACTGAACTTCCCATTTCTGAGCTTCAGTAGTTAATGTCTGCATCACAGAGAACCATTCACTTTATACCTCAGTTTGACAGGAAACAACTAAAAATATCACACTTTTGCTGTAATTGCTACGTTGCCATCTTTATAGTTGGTACTGTATCTGGTTAAAGCAACCGCCAATGTATGTAATTGCTGTGTGCAGAGGGGAGAGTGTCGTGTCAGTTAGCTCTGGTTGTATAAATATAAGGTATACAGCTGGACTAAGTGCCACCCTTTCCGTATATAAAATATGCTGCATGAGGCCAAGAAGTCATTAACAGTGGACTTCACATGCCGAAAATGGTGAAAAATCCCTTGAAAGGTACAAATGAACTTCTTGTCACTTTGGCTCCTTATGGGAAATGTTTACAAGTTATGCTCAATTATTCAGTGTGGTATGTATTAGACCTCTGACACCAAGAGTGTGTCATGACAGCCTCTCTCTGCCCTCTCTTATTATTACTCTATGATTCACTTAATTACTGTAATAAGTGTTTTTCTTCTGGAGGTGGTCCGGAGGTCGGTGAGTCATAGTCTATTAAGGCCACACATGCTAAAGGGAAAGGCACAGCACCAGATGCTTGGTCTATGATCAAAATCACAAGAAATCACCAATATTTAATTAGAGAGTTTGAGCCGGATAAATGTTTTTTGAAAATAGGGCAAGGTGAGTGTGCTTGCTTGTTTTTCCTCTGCAGTCTCCAGGCTCGTCATTGTTGCTGTCTGTTTGGTTTGAAAGAACTCACTCAACAAATACAAAGATCTTGAATGTGTTGCCTTGAGTTAGTTGAACAACCCAAATACAAATTAGTCAAATATCAGTGTTTGCATAATACAGAATCAGACTTTTGTAGGATGAAAAAAAAAATGTAAGCTATCCACTTTTATTTTGGACAGAAGCTGAGAGAGATCTTGAAAGCTTTATGGAACATTGTAGAATATTACAGGGTCACTATTTCCAATATTTGTTACTGTAATCTCCACTTTTGTTCCACTGGAAATGAAAAGGTTTCATAATATATAGTGAGGTTGGATTAGAAAACTGTATTCATTTCACATTTTGTTGTAGAGCAAAATCTCTGATGGAGGAAGCTGGACTGTGCATTCAAACTGTGCAAAAAATGTTTGGCACTGGTTTTGATTAAAATGTGTAAAGTAAGTGTGATGAATGAATCAACAAATACAATAGCGTCTCCAAAAATGTGAGAGTTGTATGTTTTCAAATGTTAGAATTTGGCTTGAAAGTAATGTTTGTAGACCAAAAAATGACTTTAACTTTGAACCAAGGAATCGCCGTCTGTCTGTATGTAAGTGTGCATGTCCGCATTTCTTGAGGATCTACGTCACACTTGGCGGGACGCACACCAACTAACTCTTCATTTCCCTAGAGTCACTGAGGAGTGAGTGATTCTTTAGAACAATTCCTCAAGCAGCAATAGGGGGAGCCAAGCAATTGGTTTTGTTCCAAACGGGCATACGCACCAAACAGCCTCGACCTGAATGGTCACTTCACTCGTTGAGAAAATATTCAGCAGGTTATTTGATTACGAAAATAATCTTGAGTTTCAGCCGTTATTTAACTAAAAAGGCACTCCAGCCATTGCACTTCTACAAAGTTGGGCAACTCAAAAGAAGCATCTACAAAATAATTGTCAGGTTGAGATATCCAGACTTTAAGCCTCAAGTATGGGTAAACTCTAAAAGAAATTCACAACATCTTTTATTCAATATATCAAACTGCCTTCAGGACATTATATTTCTGTTTTCACGGCCTGAGTACTACTCCCTCTTTAGTTATCTGAACTTCATGTGTTAAATTGGTGAAATGCCCCTTTAAGGAAAATACAAACACAACAATGTGAAGACATTAATGTCTTTGTCTCACACAACTAATGTAATTTAAATGATAGACATTCATTAGACATAATGAACAGGTAATAAAAGGAAGGTCCTGGGTATAAACAAGGTGAAGGCACAGATAGTCTTTTAGCATGTTAACACCATATTGCCCTCTTTAAACTCAGCTTGCATGTTCGTGTTCATTTTCCCTTCGGCCTCATATTAAACTGAGGCTTCATGGTTGGTGGACACAAGCAGGGAGGGGACCTGGGCTTTTTGAAGTTGTGATCACAGCTTTTCTGAAAGCACAGGATCAGTCAGTGGTCATGATTCCTAAACATTTAGAGTGTGTGAAGGATGAGTGTAAATATCCCGAATGGAAGCAGTTGATATTTTTATTCACAAGTTTTTAGAGGCTTGCTGGACGGCCAACAGTGTGTCCCTTCATTAGCTGAGGGGGATCTAGGCGAGAGGGGGGAGAGATTCTAAATTTTGTGTTAATGTTGACGTCTGCATTTCATCAAAACCAATCTTTTTTCTGCTGCCCTGCGCATTTTGGAAATCCACGACATTTCCACAGCTTGCAGTGATAATGTTGCAACAGCCAGCCATAGTTCCTGTCCTTTCCCCAGCATTGTCCTCCCTTCCCCTCATCAGGGAGTAACATATATATATATATAGCATGTAGACACATTCAGTGTGCTAATATTAATGTGCTGTGATTTATATACACTACATTAATTAATACTTTTTAATTTTGGTTCTTCACACATAGCAGCATTCTGTCTGCATATGTGTACATTATTGGTATAAATGAGCTCAGTTTAATGTCCCCCTCCATCCAAACATGTGTTTTGCTTATTGTTTACATTACTGTGCAGAATGATGTGTGTGCAAAGTTCATGTTCATCTGATGAAGGGGAAACGTTTCACTGTGCTTACTTCAATCTGAGTTTAAGATGTGAACATACAAACATAATCTTGTGACATCTCAACTAGTTTGGAAGTCAGTCGAGAATCTACTCTTCACTGAAGTAGGAGACATCTTGTACTCAGTGGTTAACCTTTGGAAATGAACCGCACAATATTTGCATATTCATAGATTATGGATTTTCCAAGGAGGGTGAAAGAGTGGAAGTCATTTTAAGAACTTTTAACAGGTTTAATTAGAAGAAAAAACCAGTATAGGTTGCCATTTTAGCTTAAAACATCACAATTAAATAGTTGCAGATTAATTAATTGTTATAATTATTTGATTTGTGGAAAAAAAGTAATTAAATATAGATCATTATTTCAAGCACGGTCTTTTTGCTTCCTTAAAACATGCCTGCAGGGGATTTTTAAGTGTTCTCTCTGCTGCTCTGTACCTAAAGTAATTATCCCGACCTTAACCCCATCCTGCACAACCACAACCCCTAAGTATAGTGTAAGTGTGGTTCTAAGACGGATAATTACATTACTTGTTCCTTTGTAATTATATGCAGTACGACAAACGCTGTGATCCAAGGAACACCTTTTTATGGACTTGAACCCAGCACCCTTCCTCCTCTGTCGCAGGGAGCTCATTAGAAACAAATAATTTCATCTGATTATGCTTTTATCAAGCAGGAAATGTTTTGTCTCTAATGCGAAACTGCCACTGTTCGACTGTTGCACCAAACCATTTTGTTAGGAAAACGCGTCTCTCTCTCCGACTGAATGCATCACTTGGTCCATATTTTTCGACTTATTTAAGTTTGCTGGTGTAAAGCTACACCTATGGGTGTCCCAGCTCCACTCAGTCTATTTCTGTATCTGAAGGAAAGGTGATGGGTTGGAGGGGGCAGGTTTGGGGCAAAGCAAACAGCGAGGTTCTCAACACTCAAAGTAAACATTACCCTATGTTTGAACTACACGCCTTCAGCCCTACAGTTCTCCCACACACTCGCGCTCTGCCCTCTGAGTTTTATTCCTGCTAACATCCCCCTCGAGCCAGCCCGGTTAAATACACTGCTTATCCCATGGCCTTCTCATAAATCAGGCAGGAAAAGCACCTCTGACAGGGTTTCACCTTCACGACCAGCAAGCCTTAGTCAGAAAGCTCTGACTTACATGTAGGGACTACTTTAGAAGAAATGGAATAATGGCTTTTCAGAGTAACCTTTCTAATAACTATCTCTGAGGACATTTGGATGTTTTATCCAGCAAATTAAAAACATTTATAATATATTATATGCGTTGCCTCCAAAAAAAGTAAAATCTGCTTTGCTGAGTCAAGAGCATGTGATGATGCCTTCAGGGAGGTACGAGTACAACACACGGCAAAGTTTAAAGTTTTATTGAGCACACAATAGAGCATGAAGTGAATCGGTTTCAGGAGAGAGAAAACACGGTTCATTATTGAACGACTTGTTTTCATCCAACAAAATCATTGGATTCAGAACTCTCAGAATGTCAGTGGGTTTAAACACAGACTCGAGCTATTTGTGGCTTTAATGTGCTCAAGTGCACAAACCAGAGAAGAGCTACAACAGCAGCAATATTCAAAATGACACATTACCCGGAGGAAACTGTTTAAACATCTGAGCGTTGCCCAACATTTCTTTCTTCTTTGGTTTTGTTGTTTTGACTTTGTTTATTCATCCTTGTCTCGAAGCGCCGGCTTCATCCTCCGCTGCCTTAACTTGTTCCCAACAACTTTGATTCCTCAACACAAAAGAATGAAAGAAACTCTCAATGAAAAACACAATCTTTTCATCTTGGGCATGAGTCAATTACCAAAGCAGCATTACTGAGCACGCTGCATGTTTTTTTCCTCAAGCATTCAGAGGAGCGTCCTCTAGACTGAACAGAAGAATATACAAAGAATGTATTGATTCTGACATGTTTATTTCCATGGCAGAGACATGTTGGGTTTCCAACAAGACCAGCACAACTAGCTTTTGTCGTCCATGTGTCTGTTGGAGGGCTCCCAGTAACTTTTATGGGTGGATTAAAACAATGCTTTGACGGACACAGGCTATTGTAGTTTGTGGGCCAGGATTTCTTTATTTGTTTTTATTTCATGTTGTGCAGCTCACACCAAAGACTTTGGGAATGTGTGAGTCACAAATTGCTTGTCTCATTGTGTCCAGGTTGATTTCCAGATCTTGGTTAAATGGTTTCTCACTGTACACAAACAGTTTTATTGACTGTTATGTCTCTCATATTCATATTCACTGTTATTGAAGTGTTTGCTGGTGCTGTAATCGCACTATGCCACCAGAGTTATCGGTAATATTTGCATAAAGATCTGCTGATGTTGTAGTGTTAATTATCCATTATCTTTTATAGATTGGAGCAGCTTTTGAACAGTTGGTTACATAATTTAGGTGGTTTTACCCAATATATAGGGCTATTTTGTTTGCTTACAACCATAAATGCTTAGCAAACTGCTCCCTGCACATCATTTAAATTTCCACTGAAGTTATAATAATCATAAAATGATAATTGCATAACATAAGAGATACTTACTGCCAAATATCTGGTGATGCTCTTTTGCCCACAACAATAGCCTGAAGCAACTAGAGGCAACTAGAAAAGTGTTTCCACAAGGTGGTTCTGTAAAGATTACTAATATAATGTTTAAGTTGAACGTGTACAAACCACGATTGTCCCCGTCTAGAAGCGTTTTTCACTTCACAACAGATAAGCTCTCTCTGCACTGGTACAACACAGCTAAACTGCAGTTCACTGTGTAACACTTCATGTTGACTGTTTATCGCTTCCTCCGAACAGAAACTCGCTCAGTCTTGCTCATAGACTGTATAAAATATGGACGTTGTCTCTATGACGTCTCTATGACGTCGCCCATAGGTTTCAGAAGAGTCGTTGTGAAGCCCAAAGTTGGTGGCCTGGATTACCCAGCAGAGCAGACAGTTAGCAGCTAGTGACCTGAGACGGCACTCACCTGTCCCTAAAAGCAGCCATGCCCTAAATTATGCCTAACTTTAAGCCTTGATGTAATTTAGGCAGTTTGATTATATGAAAGTCCCCGCTGTACAGTTGTCATAAAAGGGGAAATCAGCTATAGAGACCAAAACCATTTTTTTTAAGAAGTCTGTAAACGGTGTTAGCTCTGTTAGCCAAACACCCGTAGCATTACCACTAGGTGCCAACAGCGAACTAGCTCTCCTAATAACGACATAAGAAGACAGGCTCCATTGTTGTCAGTGCTCGGTTCAGTTTGTCATTTGTTGAGCGATAAATATACATGTGTATCTACGCAATTGTCTCACTTAGGCATGCAAATCAAGAGAGGATCATTGCGTAATTCACTGGTGAAACAAGAGTCCAAACTTGTTGATCACTTTCGGCTGCTACCGACCAGTTGAGAGTAGTAAGAGGACAGCAATCAATGACTGTATAGAAAAATCTATAAATATAATGTTTCCAAAAGTGTGAATTACTGCAGACACGAAAGGTTCATGAGCATTGGCATAAATGAGCACAAAGTACGAGGCTGATTGGTCCAGCAGAATGCAAGATACACCGTAGACAGACGGACACAGAGATGCACACAGACACAATCACTCATACACACATGCTGAATACATAATCTCCTTGCACAGATGATAACACAGTCAAACTGTTTTGGATGCAAATTTGAAGTAAAACACAATTGACTGTTTTTCTGCACTCTTTGTATATTTGTGTTTAATTTCATCATTAACCTTTTAGCTGATGTGTTTAGCTGTCAATCTTTAAATCTTACTTGCAGTTTCTGACCTCAGTCGTGTGCGTGAGCCTGAGAGTGTGTGTGTATGTGTGCATCTATGTCAGCAACCTTTGCAGACTGGTAAGATAAAGAGAACTGATGCTCCAGATGGGAACATTAATAACAAGATGAAAAGAGGGTTTCTTTGATATTCTGTCATACTGAATATTAATTACAACAGAGACTTGGCACCAACAAACCTGACAATAAGACAGATGTTTTGTTGTGATTAATGCTTCCTCTATTGAAAAACACTTCCTCACATGGCCTCTCCTGCTCTTATCCTGGAAGACAGTCTGTGCGGAGAAAAGACCCAGGGTGCTCCTTAAGGAGAATCTATATTGTTCTCACATAATATAAATCGATGCAGGGCTTGGGGAGCTCTTGCATCACTAAATGGCTTTGTGGAAACTTGGCAAGAGAGCAGCCACAACTGTCTTAGGTGCTATATTCCTTACTGAAAGTTGCACTGAAATGTAAACACCATACAAACACACAAAACCTGACACATTTTAACAAGAAGGATACAAATGTACAAAAGGAAAAACCTCAACTGGTATCACTTTCTTTGGAGAGCTCAGTGTTCATGCTCAACTTTTGTATTAGGTGACAAAAAGCAGATGTTTAACATGACGTTTTAACATTTCCATTTTGACTCAGACACTTAATACTTTTAGGAAAATCTAGCGTGGCTCTGAGGATCTCATGGTGATGTTGGTCTGTAAGGCTGTCTGCCACTTTGGTCGAAAATAAATTATTGAACTGTTGGAATAAGATGAAATTTTGTGCAAATGTTGCCCCCATTGATCCCTTGAATTTTCATTAAGAGCCATCAGCAAGTTGACATTTTTGTTTTTTTAGTGAAATGTTCCAACAACTATTGGAGAAATCGAAATGCATATTAACATTTAGCCCTCCGGTTGAATTGTGAGCACTTTGGTGATCCCGTAACCTTTAATCTGAATTATTAAATAAGCAACATAAATAGATCCTTAAGAAAAAAAAAGCCTAGACATACGGAGTGAACCACACAACAATTTTTAGTTATTTGCCTTATTACAAATTTCAGTATGATTTAGAATGAGGTTTTCTTACCTCTGGAATTAAATCAGGTTACAGTTTCAAATCAATTAATGTGAGCATGTTGGTGTTCTGATTGTCTTTTCAGTGTGACCTTTATCATCCGATCATGCCAGGACGCATTAACTATCAAGTCTGTTCGCTTTGAGTTCGGATCTTGCTGGCATTGGGATCCAGTCAGCTAGACCACATGCCGAGGTGGCCTGGCTTGCATTAAGGTCTGATCTCAGTGAGGTGTGGACCACATGTGGGCACAATCCAGACAATATATCAAATTCAGGCCTCGCATCTTCCCCTTCCAACACGGGAGTTCCTTTCTCTTGTGAAGAAAAGGGGAAGAGAGGGGGAAAAAATGAAAAACCAACATTTCCTTATTTTTAACAAAATAAAGGGACTTTTATTTTCTGAAGAATTTCAAGGACAATATGTGTATCACTAAATTAGCTGAGCTTTGTTAGCTGGTATATTCTTCAATAAAAGAGGAAGAACTTATTGGAAATTAAATGTGTATATCCACAGATTGAAGCCACTTCTTACAGCCGATCAATACATGCTCACACAGGTCTTATTTAAACAGCTGAGTTCCAATCACAAAAGTGGCATTGAGCCTTTTGTTCATACAATCACAGAGTTTCCCTGAAACCTCTGCAGACCTTTTAGTGAAATGCCACAGTAGGATAAGTATGAATCTGACCTTGTAGCTGTGTCTCCTTCCTGTAGCAATACCAGCATTAACACACAGCTATCGGGACGTTTCCACTATTTTTGCCTGAAGGTGTTGAAACCCCTTTGTAATGGCTATTTTAACATTCGCTATTGTGACACAGATTTTCACTCAGAGTTTTGTGCATTCTGCGCCGTCACTGTCCCATTTTCCACAGCAGACTTCATGACCTCCAGGAATAGGCAGATATAGGCAATATGCTAAGCTCAGAGGGTTTAGGTTGCAGGTCATTTCCCAGTGGGATCAGCCGGCTCCTGCAGAGGGCTTGTGATAAGAGTGGATATTGGAAGCTATGTAAACCTTGTTAAGCTGCCCTTCCCCTGTGTGCAGGGGGTAATCCTAAACACCTGGGCTAGTTAACTGGGATTTGGTGGGATTAGGGGCTCCATGAGGCAAACCTGATCATGCTTCTGGTTAAATCCATTTCCATTCTTATCTTTTCACATTCTATCTCTAAGAATTCCAACTCAATCCAGCAGTTTCACCTTTTTATAAAGAGCTATTTTATGTCTGCCAATATCTGCTATTCAGGGTTATGAGAACCAGTCCAGAATAAATGTGATCCATTAGTCTGGGCTTGAACATCCCACTTTGAATGAAGTTCAAACTGTACGTTTCAAAATCTCAAATGTGTGTTTCCATCCCCATTAAGGCTTCTTGTTTTGGAGGGATGGCAATGTTGGTCTGTCGGTTTGTCGAGACTGAAATATCTGAAAAACTATTGGATTCAAATTCCTGCAAAACTAACAACTAATTATTATTATAAATAATGTGACGTTGCGGTTCATAGTTTGCATCTTCATGGGCCCCAAGACTGTATTGTGTCAACCATTATTTTTTTGTCTTAATCCACTTCTTCTTATTCTGCCTATTATTTTATTATTATTCAAAATGGCATTACACTTCTCTTAAGGCAAATGTCAAGTATTTCTATTAAAGGTCACTGCAGCAAAATCAAGTGTTCCTGTTCATACGTTTGGAACAAATGTTCTTGAAACTGGCACCAATTTAGTCAGACTAAAGCTCACAGTTATAGGAATATGAATTATATTAACTTTCACTGTTTTTGTGGGTTTTTGCATTTGGTCTTTTACTCTGAGTGGTGAAATGAAGTACAATCAATAAGATGGAGTTTGAAATTCCAAAAGTCTGTATTTTGTGATATAACAATGTCAGCATCAACAAGAATGTCTGAGCTTCATCCACTAACCGCCCACTCTCTCTTTCCTCCTTCCAAGATGTGGATGAGTGTGCAGAGGCGCTCGACAACTGCAGCATCGATGCCATCTGCCAGAACACCCTGAAGTCATACAAATGCATCTGCAAGTCAGGCTACAAAGGGGATGGCAAACATTGTGAAGGTAACTGTTTTAACCGATTAATCTGCTCATTTCCGGCTGCGATTCGAGGCACAAACTTCTGCTCCCCTCTCTCAGAGCACAGAAAGGACTTTGACTGTACATTTAAGTAAAAGGAACTTTTTTTTTTCTCATGTTGATTTGCCTTATCCATCTGAACGTAAGCCCCCTGTGCCAGTGACTGGCTTGATAAGACCTTCTGTCTCACTCAACATAACTCATTAGTTTTAAGACTCTCCTAAAGAGGGAGGAGAGGCGAGGGAGAGAGCGGCGGATGGAGGAAGGGAGGAAAGCCAGGTGCAGAGTGCTCCTTTGTGACAAGATGAAATGAAGCAGTAAATTTCCTACACATGTTGGAGGAGAGAATTAAGATAGTGGCTGAAACAGCAGTCAGAGGCCCTGCCAAGCAGTCAGGGATATTTCCACAGCCAGAGGCGAGCCTCGTTGACTGTCAGACACAAAGTCTGTTTTTCTAGCGTTTTTCCAATGAGCCCAAAGCCTCCGGATCATTATATTCCACAATTTTTTATTAGTATTATTACAAAACCCTATTTCAGAATGTCGTTTTTTTTTTGCTTACTATTATTATTCTTTCATTTACTTGACGGAGTGTTTTTCATGGCCTCCTGCCTGCAGGTCATAAAAGTTTGCTTTATTGAATCTATTGTAAAATATGTGCAAGAGTTGGGTTTCTATTCAACTGAAGGTCAGCTGATGGCTCCTCAAGGCCGATATACTTGTGCTGTGCAATTCAAAAGCAACGTTCATAAAAATGAGGAAATATTACAAAACGTTTTAGTAACTGGTGATAACATTTGAGGAGAATAACACCTACTTCAGTTAAAAGAGAGCAGCAGGAATCAAAGTCTAAGGTTCATGTTTGATTTTTAGCTTTAGTGATGGCTTCAATATAACCGCTAGCAACAGCTTTATGTTCAGTTTTATGAGTATGAGTCGAAGCAGAAGTTTTTATCTTTAGGGGACACACTGATGCTGTTAAAGGACAGTTTCACATTTGTTTTCAAATGTCTTAAAACAATATACAGGTGCCAATATGGACATTGAAGCAGGTTTTGCTTGCTGTAAGTATTCCTCCTGTTTCTGGTGGCCAGGCTCTCCTGTTTGGGTTTCCCTGGAAAGTATTTTCTTGTTGAGCTCCAGAGGGATGGAAACAAAGAGAGGGATTCAGCCTTCTTTGTTTTTACTATGCTGTTAACTAGAGCCTGTAAGGTCAGTGTACGTTTTAATAACCCGGGGCCGGGAGGTGGTCTGGGATCAGGCTGGTCTGGGATCAGGCTGGTCTGGGATCAGCGGCCACATTCGCTAACTGAAGGGCTGTTTCCCGGAGATGCTGCGAGCTCTCCTCCCGGCGAAGTAGTCCCCCAGCGCCCTGAGGACGAAAACAAAAATACGAGTTGTCTTTCTTTTCTGCCAGTTTGGATTTAATCCAATAAACAAACACATGGACCCTGTAACGTCAAACTGATTGGCAAACCCCTGGGGCAGCTCTTCTTCCTCATCCCCTTAATGAGGGCAGACCGGACACTACAGTGACAGACTATCGCCTCTTGAGGTAAAAGTTGTCACACAAGACAGCATGCTATGTAACATATTACATAGACATCTTTGACATAGCATCTATTTATCCACTTTTTTTAAAAGCAAATCTGTATCTTGTAGAAAAGTATCTCGGATAAAAACAAATTCAAAGCAATTGGAGAAAAACCACATTGTTGACATGTGGTGGGTCAGTCAGGTTTAGAGAGGAGTATAAAAGTGATGGTTGATTGAGTGCTGTGATCGGGGAACGACAGAGATGTGTGTGAAGTGGAGAGGCAGGGAGCAGGAGAGTGTTTACTTGTTTCAGTCCCATCCCTCTGCTGTCAAGTCCAATTAAGTCCCAGAGCGAGACAGCCTCAAAGAGGGGCTGAACGACCGGGATCATCGGCCCTAAATGGGCCAGTAAGTGCTGACTGGAAGTGCGTTGTGTTCTCAGTCCACCTTGTCCGGGTCTCCTCAGAACGGGCCCTTCAACCATCACCGTAACCATAACAGACATCTCCTCTCAGGCTGTCATGCCAATCTGCAGTCTCTCTTTATCTTCCAGCCTCTGCTCTTGTTTTATTTGTCACGTTTCTTCAGTTTCTGCTGTGAGGACTGATGAACTTTAGGGTTCGATCAATGTATCAGCCTGATGGTCAATATTAACCTTTTATTAAGTGTTGGCTACCAGTCAGCCTGTTATGTCAATAATGTCATTACTAATGTAACGGAGATACGTTTCTGATAATGTACATTGGCATACAATTACATTTTCTCCTCACAACTCTTTTATTTTTTTTGTATATGTATAAATGGACATTTCTAGGACATAAATAGCTGCAGATTGTCACAACTGACTTTATTCTCTGGATCTCAAAAACCTCTTAGTGGCCAAACCTGCCCAAAAATGCTGTTACATCCTTCCAACAATAAAATTCCAAGGAGAAAAAGTAATGTTTTAGCATAAAACTTTTGACATTATAAAATATAAAATATGGCCTATAATCTTGGCAATCTGTATTAGGCATTTAAAAATATAATATCAGTGAAGCTCTGGCATATACCCAGGTTACATCAGTAACAGGTGAACCAACTAATTGCCTCAGCTGTTGCTTCATCCCTGTTTACCTCATAAGAGCGCTTGTGAAAGTAGAGATGGAACTAAAGAGATCATTTTAATTGTTTGTATTGCACCAAACAGATTATAAAAAAGGATTATATTTAACACTGTGATAAACATGCTTATTTGCTTTCTTGCAGAGATAAATGTTCCTTTGAGAGGTAACATAATATCTTAATGCTAAGCTAAGCTAACTGGCTGCTGCTTCAGATTTAACAGACAGATATGAGGGTGGTATTGATCTTCTTGTCTAACTCTCTGCAAGAAAGCAAATCTAAGTATTTCCCCAAGAATCCTAACTGTCCCGTTGTGCTGCTCCTACGTCCTACATCCTACATCCTACATCCTACATCCTACATCCTACATCCTACATCCTAACTCCTAACTGGACTTTGATTGTTTAAAGTTTTTGACCTGCTCTCACTTCCTCGTGTACCTTCTCTCTGCAGATGTCGACGAGTGTGCAACTGAATACAACGGTGGCTGCGTCCACGAGTGCATCAACATCCCAGGAAATTACAGGTGCACATGCTATGATGGCTTCCGCTTGGCACATGATGGGCACAATTGTCTAGGTGAGTGTGTGTGTGTGTGATGTGTGGGAGTGTGTGTGTGCACTTACCACAGTTTGTGGGCTAGACTAATTTATTTACGTACATTTTCCGCAGCTCAGTTAATTATGCAGGAAAATGGTGTTATATAAGGGGCTTTTGTCGGGAGAACACATGCATTAAAGTGTGAATGTCATATTTCAAACTCAGCCCGACAGACCCATGTGGTTGCAATTCTTCTCTCTGCATGTGTAATGTCACATCACGGATGGTAATATATGTTTCAGTGCTGAATCGAGCTCTTATTAGACCGCTGCATCAGATATGAGCTATTTCCACATTTCACATAGCAGGTAGTCTCCGAATGTGTTTTCACAAAAGGAAAAAAGGAGATTTTTTTTTTTTTTTTTTTTTTTTTTTAATAAGTCTGACGAAAAGTGGTGAATTTATGAAGAGCTTGACCCTGAGCTGGGAGCTCCCAGTGAGCCTTCATCCAGACATACTTTCCCATGGTTTAATATTTCACCAGTGTGCCATTCATATTAGCCCTCTCAGAAAACGTATTACGTTTAGAAGGTTATGAAATGAAGGGAAAAAAACTCATCTTATGCAGCTGTGCACTGTTAAAAACATAGAAGTCATCCACCCAGCTTCCCCCCCACCCTCTATACTATCTTTCTGTCTTCTCTTTCTCCCCCAATCACCCATCCTACATTCCTTTTTTTGTTGTTTTGATTGTCAGACACCGCTGCTGCTCCTCAGAAATCACCTCTCTCCGTAACAACCTTCACATTCACTGATACTTGATATTGAAAGCCGGCTAACTCCTCGTAGCTGCTTTGAGCTTTTCATTGTAGAGGAAAGCAACCGGCCGACTTGCTGCAGCGGATTTCACATTGAGGTGAAGTGATGACAGAAAAACTTATCAGCTCTTAACAGTGATTCACTGAGAAGGCACTTTTACATGCGGGCACACGAGGCAACTCACTGGTATCAGTTTACTGGATGGTCGGCATTCAATGCCGGGATTAAAATGGAATGGGGGGAAAAAAACACATCTTTTAGACCGATTATAAACCTGCTCTGACCTGTTGATGCTCTCACGTCTTTCTCTCACTCTTACTGTATCTGTCTCTTTGTCTCTCTGCGTCTTCCTCGCTCATGCACTTGCATTTACAGTGTAAAGGAGGGCTATTTTCCAAGCCATTTAGCATCGGCGTTCAGTTGTGCTTGGATCATTTGCTGTGCGGTGGTTCAGCTCCTGCCATGCGTGCAGCTGTGTAATTGCAATATATGGTTGTGTGGCTGCTGCTGTTGCATCTATAGATGACTTTGATATACATTTTCATAGTGAGACAAAGTTTTTTTCTCCTCCTGACATGGTTTATTATTTCCCGCAGACCTGTACGCAAGGAGGCAGAGGCTTCTTGGTTCAGATCTGACTCAGAAATTCTCTCATATTTCTGTGAAGATATCGATCCAATTAATTATTAAAGGAGTGGATGTTTTTTTGATCAAAGCATTGCAAACAGGGCAGAGTTACCCACAGAATGGTGCATGCGTATGTAGCTGTCAAGAACAAATCCAACTCTCGCCTTGAGACCCGAAAGGACTCTGAAGACATCTTTTTCTCAAGAATTTAACTCCTTCTAATGCCTCCGCTCTGCTGTGCTAAAGGAAATAATCCTCTGCACAAACACAAGAGAGGAGAGGAAGAGGTATAGCCGAGGGTTTCATGTTTTAAGGCCCCAGCTTCCTCTTCCAGGTTTAAGCTCCTTTTTGGCCCCAGAGAAAAAGATTAGTCCCCTTGGCCCTGGAGTGGAGAGCCTAAGCAGCTGGTTCCCAGACGGGGTCAGACCCTCAGAACCCATATAGACCAGATGTGCCCGAGGCTGCAGTGGAGGAGACGTTCACCTGATCCTCAAAAAGTTCAGTTTCGACTCTGAGATCTTTCAGGTGCTTCTCTTTGGTTTTTACCCCGAGTCCAATTCTCCAAAAAGCTGATTGTGATTTTGTTCTATTTCAGCTGCTTTTCATTGTTACATCGCCGCCGAAACTCTCGGTGGTGTCCATAACCTCCTGCTCTCAGCTCTCAGATTTCCTTTAGCCAGTAGGCACCAATGTGTGTGTGTGTGTGTGTGTGTGTGTGTGTGTGTGTGTGTGTGTGTGTGTGTGTGTGTGTGTGTGTGTGTGAGAAACTGTCAGCTCAGGAACAAGAGTTAGGCCAATGCACGCTCATCCCTGTCGATGTCTTCTTTGTTTGCTCGCTAGCCGCACGTGCCACACGGCTGCTTGTAATTGGATGTGTTGGCAGCATAATGACATTGGGCGGTGGCAGAAGGCGGCGGAGCGTGAAGCAGAACGCTGCCTGGTGCGCCCCACCCGGGATGCTCTGTATTTTATTTATTTTTTGTTAGTTTTTTCTCGAGGTCTCTTCTGACTGCCCTAAATCCCACAAAGATGTCAGAGGAGTCAGCAAGGTGGAAGCAATGCAATATCACAGCACACTGCTCCTGTCTGTGCGGAGTGAGATGTCACTCACTGTATAATTTACCTCACGGGGTGCTATTGTACCCTCTCGATGCGCACACTAAGGAGAGGAAGCGAAGCATATAAGAACTTGATTACATCTTTTATAACTGTCACGGCCATTATCTCACAGAGGTGAGGGAGGGATGGTATTTAATCACCACACCTCTCTTTCACTGCGAGGCTGTAAAGGATTTTCGGAGTCTTAGGAAAAACAGAGGAATCAATGTCAGTTTAATCCAAAACACACATCCTCTTTTAGAATGAAAACCAGATGCAGGAAGGCTATTAGCTCCCCACTGTAGCACCACCGTCCCCACATTTATGACCTATGTGTTTTGGTTGAGGTCCTACAGAAACCCAAATACCCTCTTATCATTGCTATTTTGTTAAACTCTCTCAAGATGCTTAATATCGCAAGCATCTGCGCAAATACTCCGCAGCCACAATTCGCAACATTTCACCTCGATGTTGAACTAAAAGACACAAATGAAGATGTTTCTCTTATGCTGCCATAAAATGGAAATGCCACAATCGCATGCAGCCTGAGTGTGACTCACTGGGAGGAATAAAAGAAGGATGAATGAAATAGACAGATGTTTGACAGAGCCACCGTGCTGTGAAGAATAGGCTCTTATCGTTGCATGTTTACTCATATTCATCACGCTCTACTCCGTAAGTCTTACATGTTGCCAGAGAACAGATTTTGGGGATCTCTGATTTCTATTGACCAACACTGATTTGGTTTGTATTGATTCAGTAGTGCTCAATTCCCCGTGCAATCTATAGGGAAATGATTGCCCTTTTACTTTAACCTTCCCAAAAGACGTAACATGATCTATAACACAAAAGCAAAGTCATTACAGCTTTGAAACGGGCTTGAAGATCAGTGGTTAACAGTCACGTAAGTTAACACTGTCTGGTGGGTTTCTAATGGCTTAATAATAAAAAGAAATGTATTTTTTGGGGAGAATGTCCCTAAATCTCTTTGACAGAAAAGCTTCATCCGTCATCTACCACAAAGTCTCTGAGTCATCGCCTGGCCGAGCCTGTATCCCTGCTCTTGTAATCCTTTGGGGATCACGTTGCAAGGTTGACTAATCAAACAGGAGGTTTCAGACTGATGTATTATTGACCGGGTCCTGATGGGGGAAAAAGTAGTCATCAAAGGGCTTCACGCTGATTTGCTCCACAGCCTTTGCTGCGCTCTTAAATGCATTCCTTTTAACCGCCATGGCTCCTCTTCCAAGGCAGTGATGATAACGTGCTCACCCTTCACTTTTTTGATTCTAGTCTGGAAGAGGTGCTTTCAACCGCCACTGTTAACTGCTGAATATGTGGGATTGAGTCAGGAGAGAGATGACCTGGTTAACCCCAGAGCCCATCATACCCAGAGGAGTCCAGGATAGTAGAGACACTGCAAGGGCTTAGCACTAACCCTCCTCACTACCCTGCTGTATATGCAAACCCCCCCCCCCCTGCTGTCTCCCCAGTTAGCAGTCACTTTACTTTTGTTGTGACATGCACGGATCGAGTTTGGACAAGAGAGTCTCTCCACAGTTCAGGGGAGAGGAGCTGAGAGTGATGAGTTAAAGGCACGGATTTGAGATTGGTGCATTAGCCTTCTCCTGAAGAGTATATCAACACACCCACTCTCTCTCACTCTCTCTCTTCTCTCAGGATTGTTCGGTCCCATCCACCATGAAATGAACAATTCCAGCTGAGCCCACTGGCAGGGCTTTGGGGGGGGGGAACTCAAGCCTGAGATTGGGCTTAGGGACATAGCAGACTGGGAGCCGTCAGCACAGGGCCTCTTGTCTCCTTGGCATAAAGCTGTCCACCCAAACACTTATCCTGGGGTTTCGCTTTTTTAAAATACTTCCAGACTTGTTTTGGAGGAACGGAGAAATGCCTTTTAGCATGATCTTAGCTCATAGTTTTTCATTTAGGAAAGAACTCAGTGAGAGATTGGAAGTGGAATCAAAGCATGTGCTTATTTACCAAAATGGTTTCCTGGGAGACGGGCCCAAAGTCGAGTTCAATCAAAGCTGAATTAGTTTTGTTTATGTAATAGGATAAAAATGATCCCTACCTGCTGATTTAAGAATAAAATGCTGATGTAAACAGAGATCTGAATCATGTTTGCATAGCAGATGTGAATCAGTGATATTAAACACAGTTGGTCAGTCACACAGGAAGCGCTGGAACTAATAAATAGTTCAAAGCTAAATACTGTAAGTGTCTTAATGAATCAACTCCCAGTTTGAAATACATTTCTTTGAGTGAAGCGAGTGTTTGTTCTGCAGATGAAAGATCAGGACTTCCTGCAACACATCAATGTATGCAAACCTCACTCTGACATGTGTCACAGTGAGGCTGGATGTTTGTTAACACAAAGCCAGCTTCAGCTTCTGTGAACTCAGTTGCCCCCTCCCCCCCCCCCCCAACCCCCCCCCCCCCCTCAGGCCGGGGTTCAAACCTGGAGCCTCGCTCACTGTTCATGCAAGTTGGGTGAAGAAATGAGCCGTGTCACTGAACTCTCAGAACCCACCGAGGAGAAAGAAGAAGAAAAAAAAAAGAGGAAATCCTGTAATCCCGTTTTAAAATAAGAGGGGATCTTGTTTTAATTGGAGCTGGCTGTGTATGTGCCACTCCTTCCTCACTGACACTGAATCGAGCCAAGCTGGTGACTGTTCATCCACCAGAGCAACAGGGTCGGCTCCTGCAGTCCACCAGCTGTTTCGCTGCACATGGCTCCAATTTTCTGCCTTATTAAAAGAATGTGTGCCTCTTCGACTCCTGTAAACCAAATGCCCAAAGAGGCCAGTGTCTGTCCACTCACCTCCTTGTCTCTGGTCTGTCTGGACCACAGAGACAGTTCTGTCTGGATCCAGGCAGAAAACCAAGCAGTGGGATTGATGCATGGACAGCTTTGATGACAGACAGCGGTAGTTTTTCACTCTCTCTGGGTCAGCAATAAATGCCCCCAAAGTTGCTGAATCTTAAAAAAAAATGAGAGCAAAAGAGTTGAGTGTATCTCCAAAATACGGGTTCAGGAGTTTCTGTAAGGCAACCACCATGTTTACATGACTCTAAAGCTTTGCGCAAGGCCAAATGTTATATATACAGTCAAGGCTATCTGAGAAACCAGCGGACATGGCCTCCGCAAACACAACCAATCTCTTAATCTCTCTCCGTTTGAACCCTCCTTTTCCCTTCGTCTCCTCGAGTGAAGCAGGGATGGAGCAGAGACGAGCCTCATTTTTCAGGAGTGAGGCAGCCCTTTTAACTTGATTAAGACATTTTTCTTTTTTTTCCAGTCTCTCAAGAGAATTTACCAAAAAAAGAAAGTTTAAGACCAAATAACATGAGCACTTCTCCGGGCCATGCCAGAACCCCTTTCCGCTTGGAAATATTTGCTTTGGACGCCAGCCTTGCCCAGCACACAACACAGGCAATTATGGGAGCTATTTAAACAGGAGAGATCAACTGACAGGCGACGCCTCATTTGGAGGGATGAAGGAATAAGGAAATGAAACCTTCATTGATGCGCTGAGGGTATGGAAAGAGAATTACCCCAAGCCCTCTGAGGCTGGTTGCATTTCTCATGGGCATTTTTTTTTTTTTTTTTTTTTTTTTACGTGAGCCGAGGACTGGTGTATTTGTGTAGCCTTTTTACATGTTTGAATTTTTGGGGTTTGAGTGTGTGTGAGAGAGAGAGAGAGAGAGAGAGAGAGAGAGAGAGAGAGAGAAAGAGACTTTATGTGTGTGTTAGGATGTTTTCCCCTATGACTTGTGGAGTTTGGCTTTTTTTGGTGCCGGTTTATCTGTAAAGGTGCAGCTGTGGGTTGTTGGCAGCTTTCCGTCAGCTCAAAGGTCTTCTCTCTGTTGCTGCCACTTTCATGATGGGGAGATGAGACCATGTGGTCAACACCAAGGCAGCCACACAGCTGAAGAAAAGCCCGTCCAACTATTTTTTTTCCCGAAACTTTCCTTCCTTTACTCTGAAATAAAGTCTAACCGTTAACTTTACTGAGCTTTTTTTCTTCATGTGAGTGCACTTCTTCACCTGGCTGCAGAGTGATGCTTTTCCAAACGACCTCAACTGACACGACACATAGTTTTTAGAGGAACGAGACAGTTTTGCTGATGGAATGTGAGAACCGGACAGCAGACTTGGCAAAGCGGCGGATGTCATGAGTGTTACCTGCCACTGACCTACTTAACAACTCCAGAGGTTTCTGTCTTGCCAGGTGCGACTTTGTGAGCACAGTCTGTGTGTGTTTTTTATGCATTTGATGAATCCACATGTCCCTGCATTTCTATGTGGGAAAAAGAAGAAGTAAGAAGAGGACAGAGTGAAGTTTAATTTCAAACTCTGCCGTGCTGAGAATTCCCCAGAAAGGAAACTTAATCCAGAGGCCTTCTCAGACTGGACAAATAGACAGTAAATTAGTTTCGCATGACGGTTTATTAAAAAAACGCCTTGTGTATACAGCAGATTATTGATGCATCGAGCAGAGGGATGGATAAGGTTCCAGTGTGGTTTGGTAGGACAGAGCCCGGGTCTCCAGGGGAAGAGTCACCTCCAGGGCCAGACTACAGTCATGCACATGGGGAGGCCGGGGCCGCCAAGCTCTGCAGCACGGCAGACGAACAAAAGCAGCAAAAAAACTAAAGAAATGACATTGTGCAAGATGCTTCATGTTGAAAATAAACAAATGTATCAAAAGATTTATAGATGTTCAACCGCCGTTCATTTGTTTCCTTTTGTTGAGTCACACAATGAGATGGAAAAAAAACTAGTTTGGTGCCATTAGGAGGGAACAGCTGGAAGTGCACAATTCATTATCAGTGGAAATGAAGTCAGCAACTCTAGTTTGTGGTCAGTTTCCCATTTCTTGCACCGGTGGCAGGACGAGGCCTCAGGCGACACCTTTGTAAATGCTCGGCCTCTGTGTGCACTTGAGGCGGGTTCACATGGTCGCTTGTTACCCTCCTGCTCCCCCCCCTCCTCGTTTCTCATACTCTCTCCTCTTTCCATCTCTACTTTTCCTCCCCCACCTCCTTCCTCCCTCTCCCTGCATTCCTCCCGTCATGGGGCTGACAGACACTCGTCATCAGCAGGTACTCTAGCCCAGGTGGATCAGGTTTCCCACTTGCCTGGAGATTATGCTGCATGTGCATTTTTACGGCTTAGTGCAGCACAGTTGGAGGTTTTCAGTGTGCTGCCATGTCAGATAACCATTAAGACAGACCGGGCCTCCTCAAACAGCTTAAGACAAGCTCCTCTGGCTTTTCATAACATCCAAACACCTTTTTTTTGTGTCTTGTGTTTTCCCTTTGTATGAGATTTGAACTCAAAGCACAACCTCTGTGGTTATTTTACTTGTTTAATTTTGTTTTTATCTAAAACAATAAAAATGTAATATTCTTGAATTTATACCAGGAGGGAAAAAGAAGCACTTTTATTTTTTTTTACCTGAATGTTTTCAGTCAAATAGTAATATCTTTATCAAACAAAGTAGGGTTTCATGAACTTTATCATCATATTCAGTGGTGGATTGTTGCCACGTACATTTACTCAGGTGTTGTACTTTAATTACAACATGTGAGGTACTTGAGTATTTCCATCCACTTATACTTATATTTGCATATTCTTCTACACTCCATTTCAGATATAAATATTGTACTTTTTACTCTACTACATTTACTTGAGAGATTTTTGACTAATTATTTAAAAGATTAAGATTTAACATATGAAATAAGATATTATGTACTTTTACAGATAAAACTACCCAACATTTTTTGAAGTAGTTAAAACTCCTCAACCAACCGTAAAATTCTGCTTACACATTAATGCACCACTTATAATAATCAAATAATATGAGATGTCATAGTATAATACTCATTCAAGGGCTATTTTTTTCTGAATTAGTACTTTTACTTTTGATACTTTAAGTGCATTTTATTGATTTTTTCTTTTTACTTTTTGTACTTTTACTTTAATGTAAAAGGATCTGAGGGCTTCCTCCACCACAATTAATATCACATAAAAACCAATAAAAAAAACCCAATACTGCCTTAAAATCCAGAACACTTTATGCTCTTTGATAAATTAGTTTAGAGAAGATCTTTCACTTTCATTTTTTTACTCATAAACAATTACTTTTGCTCCATGTATCACCCATGTGTGTTCCCGACCTTACTGTTTTTCATCAAGAGTTACTTTTCCAGACAACCTTCAGACAAACGATAATCTGAGTTATATTTGTTCTGTCTTATTAATTTTGTTTTGTACGTCTGTCTCCTGCCAGATGTGGATGAGTGCTCAGAAGGCAACGGCGGATGCCAACAGATTTGTGTCAACATGATGGGCAGCTACGAGTGCCGCTGCAGAGAAGGATTCCTCCTGAGTGACAACCAGCATACCTGTATCCAAAGGCCTAAAGGTTAGTCACACACACACACACACACACACACACACACACACACACACACACACACACACACACACACACACACACACACACACACACACACACACACACACACACACACATTGATGCTTTATGAAAAATAGGAGGACACATATGTTGTTCACTGATGACACATTTGACTCAAGGTTGGATATTACTGTATTTGGGGAAAGCTCATTATTTTAAGTAACATTTGGACGATGATGCAGTTGAATCATTATCTAACATGCAAATGTTCAGTAGCAGGCATTTTTTTGATTTTGTGATGAGTTGTGCGGTATTCAGCTGAAAATGGGATTTGCCCAAACACGCCTTAGTGAAAGGTGAGCAATGGTAGGTGTCTCCAGTCTGAGGGGACTAACAAAAAAAACAAACATAGAAAGGGAATAAATCTATTTTTTGTTTTTCTCCCACCTTTTTCAAATTGAGCCAATCTAGTGCATGGCAGCATTTTAAGGTATCGGTGGTATGAGAGTGGCCTTCGGGGGACTGTGAGAAGAGAAAACAATTAAAGGTGTAGCCCGGGGGCAGACACACCTCTTGTTTATGGAGCATTCCTGTGGGATGGAGACGTGACAGGAGAAGGTACAGAGCCAGCCTGCTCTGAGGCTTACTCATGAGACTACAGGAGCAGACATTTATAACGTCATGGCTGTATTTAAAACAAAGCAGGCTGTCAGGAAAATATCTCTATTATGCATACTGTCTTGTAACAGACAATGCAGAATTTTACAAGTCTATGAAACAACAGCAGAGAGGTTGTAGTTTGTAACAGATAGTTAATGAACTTGCATTTATGTAGCTCCTTTCTAGTCTTATGGACACTCGAAGCGCATTCACAAACACACACACATTCATACACTGACATCAGAGGCGTCCATGTAAGGTGCCACCTGCCCATCAGGATCTAAACTCACACACTGAAGGTACAGCGTTTGGGAGTAATTTGGCGTTCAGTATGTTGCCCAAGGACACTTCGACTTTCGGAAAGGAGGAGCTGGGGATTGAACCGCCTATCTTCTGATTAGACACTGCTATAGTGTTGCTGTATGTATTGCTAAATCATGGCATGGCTAGAGCACTTTTCACACAACCTGTTGGTTTACAGAGTGTGCTGGTTTTAGTCTGTTTCATTTGGACTGGATGTGTATATTGTTTTAGTTTCAGCCTTTCCATTGGAAGTGCCAAAGACATTATTGGTGATTCAGTTAAGGGTTATTTTCCTGATGAATCTTATTATCCTCATATGTACGAACTAAAAGCCAACCTACAATTCTTGCAAACAATAATTATACTACAGTTTACTTTTCCACTATTCAATACCATGCCTGGAGATATTTGTGAAAACATTGTTGAAAAGCCAGGCCTTTGGGTGGGCGTTTCCAGTGCCAACCTTTGACAGACAGCTCAGAGCTGGCGTTGCTAGGAGATGCACTGTCAATATCTGTAGTGTGCTATTGTCTGAGGTGTGTCAGTATCCTAGAAATTAGGATACCCAACATTATTTCCCCTTTTTGAACGTGGACTGCCCTTTGTTGAAACAGCCCATCATTCTGAAACCCCAATAGTCTGGCATTTTTTTGCACTGTACTGAAAGCCCAAAGTGGACTGAAAGCTGATCCTCTTCTGTTCCCAATAGACTGGTGAAATACATCATTATTGCATATTAACTTCATTATATCAATTTGATTATATGACTATGTCATAGTCTAACAATGGCAGGCCGTGAGTGCTGAAAAAAAAATCAAATCAAATTGTGGATTTGGAAGACGTGACATCCCAACTAATCATAACACAGAATGACAACATTGTACCTTGCCAATTTTTTTTTCTACTGGCCAAGACATGACCAGCCGTACTCTGAGTGGCTAATACTCATTGCCTTCATTTTATGGGTTTATTAAGGTTCAGGAGTGAGAGTTAGGGTAAGAGTATCAGAATAAGCTCATCTGAAGCAGAGTAGGGCGGGTAGGAAAATAAAATGACACATAAGGAAGGTCCGATGGCGTCATTCTGCGTAATAATTAGCCATGTGCTCCTGTTTGTTCCAGGGAAAGTGTGTATTTTCGGTGCAATGGCTGTTTGATTTCGGGATAATATGGGACATTTTTTGGACTATTGGCGTTTCCGGCTAATGGGCCGTCAGAACAAAGGCCCACAAAGCGTTAGCTATGTGTTAGGGGACACAACTAGCTAGTTTTCAGTGCATCTATTTGTGGCTATTGTAAATGACTGTCCAAACTCAATTCACTCCCCCAGGAAAACACTGATCTAGGGAGCGCGATCACTGATGATCAATAAATAAACATGTTTTTTTCATTTCGGTAATAACCATTTTGAACCAAAAAGTCAAAACAGATTTCATAACAAATATGGATTTGATATGACTTTAAAAGCAGAGATATTTTGTGACTGGAGCATTAGGTAACTGCAATTTTTGGCTCCAAAATATAAATCTATTTGATTTTGTTCCCCGTGTCGTGCTGTTGCTCTGCTTGTTGTTTGTCTCTCTGTACATGTTGCAAAGCGTTTCCCTGCTTCTGTTCTTTCTTCGCTAGATTTCTCCACGGATCAGAAAAGCAAAATCAGAGAAAACGAACAGCTGTTATCACTATCACAAAAACACATTTATTCAAGGAGTAATTATCCAGCTGTCCACAGATTCCGTGTTGTAGATCTTTCGCTTCCTGGGGTTTGCATCACTCATTCAGAAAGCCCTGACAGCATGTTCATCAGCCTCCGAGTGTCTCCTTATCTCTGCCGTTCTCTATTGTATGATAACTGATCATGCTGGGAGTCATTAGACTGTGATGATCCTGAGTCCCCTGGATGGTGAACCGAGGATCTTGGAAGTCTGGTTTATGAGATCGGTCTGGCCTTGAACTGTCAATGTTTACGTTTCATAAACGCAGTGTTATTTGAGTGGAGTGAAAAGCTGGTTCTTGTGTTTCAAAGCACTACTGCTATATCTGTCAGAGGCAGGCGGTGAGCACTGGTCCAGTCTCGCCGATCTCCCCCCACGTCTCTCTTTCACTTCCTCTGTCCTTTCTTTCTTTCTTGATAAATGCCCTCAGTTCCTGTTAATCTTCCATTTCCATATTAAATTTGTCTTTATTTCTTCCAGATGAGATCCATTTGGAGCGAGAGATTAAAGCTGCCATAAATCTTCAAACTTCCTTCACTCAGCCTCTCTGTCATAGTTTCATTATTTTTGAAAGAACTAACAGACAGAACAACTACTCATCTGCTTATTATTACTGCTCTTATTACAACAGCGTGTGTCTGAGGGGGAAATGGAAGTTGTGAGGAAGTGACTCGCCGAGTAATTGGACAATAACCCTGCAGAATTGCTGCAAATATCACTTTCCTTGCTTACTGAAAAAAAAACGTACAAGTGGCTCACAGGAGGGGGAAAAAAATCATTGAGAAAATGAAAACTGATCCTATCTTTAAGCAAAGTCGCTTAAAATGCAACCTTCAATCCATTCCGCAAAAGGCCGCTGTTGAAGAGCAACGCCTGGGGTGCAGTTTGCTTGTGAGCATTATTGTTTCCATTAAAAAGACATCAGCTTTCCATTTCTTTCATTAATGGGTCAGGTGATCCCTAGGCAACTTCTGCAAGTCTTTTTGGGGTACAACACAGAGCTGGTCACTCACTGCAGTGTGTGTCGCTAACAGTCTGTTCCCCCCCCGCTGATAGGAAGCCCTTGTTAGCAGTGAGCCTGTGCCAATTAGGCAGCAGGGGTCTGCCAGCCTCTCAGCTAATGACAAGGTTGCTGCTGGCCTGTCTCTTATTAGACCTGCCCCCCGTCCCCCCCCTACGAGCAGGAATAACTCCAGCCAAATGAAGGCTCCATCGTCTAGCTGGCCAAAATGTAACAGTTCATTTATTCTACCCCAAACATTTCTCCCCGTCAAGAAAGCCTTTGAAAGGCCAGCCAAGGTGCTTAGCGGTTGATAGGAATGCCATTTAGGTCAAGAAGGGGTTCCACTGCTGTGCGTTTGATTTATTGTCTCTTTTATATAGGAGGATAACAGGGACGTACTATGTGTGCGTGAGACGAGATCCAGCACATTGGAATTCTGGAAATTCAAGCTCAGTCAACCCACACGTCCATAATTTTAGTCCTGTGCATCATCCGGTTGGGCAGTTACCTTAAGTGTGCACTGATGGGCTATGTAAGTCTCATATTGTAACTTTTGTATTCAGTCCTATTGTCTTTAGCTCAAAATATACCAAATATGATTATGTGATTGGAAATTTGAATCTTCAGCGCTGCAGACTTAATTGCGAGCTGAACAAGTTGAACTAGTACAATTTAAAAGATAAGTGCAGCGTTTAAGAAGAAGTTGAGTTCTCTGGATCAAACTTCTTGTCACACTGCCAATCTCTATGGCTCAAGTGTGGCTGGCTTTTTTGTCTGGAAAGCTGTTGAATAGCAGCAAATAGTCTGAAAGTTCACACCAACATGGTCGTTAGATGACAGCGTTAAACTTTAGATTGCATGAGCTTTCAAGGCTTCAGTAAGGTTTGCAGTCTAGACTCTGACTATATAACTTTTGAAACAGAAAAGTGATGTTTAAAAAGAAAAAATCTAAAACCTTTAGTTCAGTGTGGGCAACTAAACACAATGTTTTTTCTTTGGATTTTCAAATCCTTCTGGCCAAAACATTTACTTATTTTACCATATTGGAAAGAATAATAAAACAATTTCCCCCAATTCTTTTCATTTTTATCAGTCACCTGATTCAAGCATTGCTCTTTTATTCAACAGTAGACCTCGTCTTTCCAGGAAATGTATACTTTGTCAAAGAAAACCTCTTCCTGTGTTTACAACGTTCATTAGCTCTTCACTCTCTGCTCTATCATTTTCATTTAACCCTCCTTGGAGGCACATTGGGACGCATTTTTGTTATGACATTTTGATGCAATCCATGGCATGTCGACCTCAAGATATTTGTTTTCTGTGCTGGCCAGAACTGCAGCAGTGCAAGGAATTTTCCAATAAATGTGATCAAATCCACTATAAAAGTTTGTATCATATTCTAATATTGGTTTTGCTCTTCAGCTGTCACATTCCTCCAGTATGAAATCAGACATGGAGTCATTGAACCCTGTTTTATTGATGTTTTGTTCTGATCATAAACTGATAAACTGACTTAATCTCTTAGAATGTAATGTCCATTTTAGTAGACTGTTTGCGCATTTTAATTTCATGAAGTAATGCGCTGCTCAAGGGCCAACTTCCATCATTCCAATGATGCAATGTTTAACACTGAAAACTCAAATATATAGCTGTTTGTATTTGCAAAAGGAACATTTATGGGTTGTTATGAACGGCCGTGTCTTGTTGCTGTGCGGATGTCCCAATGTGCAGAAGCTGACATGGTTCTTACATGTTCCCCCCATTGGTTCTCAGCAGGCCTGCCTGCCTGTCTGTGCGTTGGCCACAAAACTGTTTTTACAAGTGCAGAAGTCACTGCTCCATTGCTCTGCAGCCCAACCGTATAACCAGGCTCTTTTCCTTTTCTGGGGAAGTGGAGCGAAGGGAACGCCTCGTGCTCCCATGGCTTCCTATTAAGTCTCTCCCTTTAGTCCAGCATCAGGGACGAAGACATTCAAGACACTTCACTGTCCCGCTTGTCTCTCTCTGTCCACTCCTCATATATGCTGTTCTGTCCGTCTTTCCCTCCGTCTCTTTCCTACATTATCTTCCCTCTTTGGCCAGACGCTACCATGTCCTCCCACCCGCCTCTCCCACACCCTTGAACAAATATACATCAGTGGCTCAGGCTTTAGCAAATGTTGGCCGGCTAGCCACTGAATTCCCCATACCTCATTTGAGACGTGCATCCCTTTTTTGCTGGTGGGTTTGTTGAAGGCCATCTCTAAGCCGGGCCAGGCCCAGCACGCTGCTGCGGACTCCCTGAGTGCCAGTGGGGTTTTTCCACTCACACTTGGCTGTCATGGCGTTAACCAGAGGGCCAGACTGAGCCCTGCAGAGACAGATGCCTTCTTCAGCTGCCTCTCCCTTTTTGATTTTGGAAAGAATGTGACTCCCTAATAACATACTGTGTGTCATATCTTTTGTATGTCTTTTATAAAGAGAGCTGTGCCGTGGCCTGCTGCCGTGTTGTCTGTTCTGTTGGAAAGGATGCATGGCTCCTCCGGGACTGCACAGTGAGGTGACCTTCATAGAATGAGTGGAGGAGTGAAGGCGAGAGTGGCACGTCCCCCAGCAGGTGCTGCACAACTGTCTGTGACACAGATGGGCAGACGCACAGAACCTGCATACATTATGCAAATCCACCCGTGTGTCAACGCGTACACATATATTATGTCCGTCTTACTCGCAGGCATCACGCTCAACTGTACTCCAGTTTAAACTGATTAGAATCTATGATTATTGGAGCATATGGTGACTATATGGAATGTGCTTTGTTCTGAGGCGTACGGTATACTAATGAAGTTGAACACTAAGCGCTTTGGCGTTGACATCTATCTGTCCAGAATGCTCTCTGCGGCTTTTTACCATCCTCCGGTTTGAGCGCTTTTAAGTGGCTCCTCTCTGAGAAACGGGAGTGAAAATGAGCAGACTCAACAAGGCCTTGGGGAGCTGGAGAAAAAAATCAGCGCCTGCACAACAGACCAAACAGTAGCACTCGGGTGGAGGTCGTCGGGGAAGAGTTACTCCCCTTGACAGACTGACTTCCCCCGTTGCTCTCTCTCTGACCATCTGCGTCGCAGCACAAGTTCAACTCAACCCAATCCGGTTCGGCTCCTTTGCCATTCTCCCTTTTCATGCGCTGACATTTTTATCCTCCTATTAAAACTTTTAAGGGCCCATTATCTAAGAGGAAGGAATGTTGCTTTAATAGTGTGGTGGCTCCATGCTAAGGCCCCTTCTTTTCAATTTGTAACCAACCAACACTAGCTGCTTAATGTTCTCCAGCCAGCGTCGAGCAAAGAAGGGGACCGTCTCCCCTCTGAGACGTATGACAGCATCTCAGCGTGGACCGTGAGCCTTCTTTTCTCTGCCCGAAGCACTCAGAGCAGACTATAAACCCTTGGCATGCCTTCCGCTGCTTCAGCCCCATTGTTTCAGTCTATCCACTACATGGTTCTCAGGTTTTAGAGAGCTCGCGGCGCTGAGGTGAAGAACCTTTGGCCTCCTTGGATCTTTTGTTTGAGGATCTTGTTCGTCGGCATTTTAAGATTCGAGCACCCATGTTAACTTTGCTTCTTTTGCAAAGTTTCACCTTTGATGTTAAAAACTTCCTGCTATTGAAAGTGAACTGTTTTTTGTTTTCTCTGTATTTAGAGGTTTTAGCTCAGGAGGACATTCGTGCAGAGCCTGAAGGTCCTGTGTGCATCATACTTGTTTTTTAATGTCAGAAAATATGTTTTCAGTTGTTTTCTTTGCAGTGTAGTAAGAGCTGGTATGCTTCTGAGAAACAGCTTGTTAATTCCTCACAAAGGGAGGTTTTCCTTGCTGCTGTCGCACTGCTTGCTCATGGGGGAAGTTGGCTCTCTATAAATTTAATAGTGTGGTTTGGACCTGCTGAACATAAAAAGTGTCATGATATAACTACCGTCGAGATTTGGCACTATATATATATAAAAATTTACTTGACTCGACAAGCGATAGAGTTTCAATTTCAAGCCACTGGCTGAAATAGGGATTTTAGCTCCAATCAATCTCTCCACACACCTATCCCTTTAGACTGACTCACCCTCAGGAGTCACCATCATCAGTAAATCTTTATATACCTTCACTTTTTCTGTTGTCCTGACCTGCTTGTTTTTCAGAAAGGTGGCCGTGTGATGTGACCTGCACTTAATGCTACGTCCTGGAGGTGCTGCGGCAGATCTCACATATTAAGTCAAGGTTGCACTCACTCAATGACAGAGATTGATTCTGCTTCAAGAGATCGAAGTATAATTTACTGTGGTCACTTTATCCCCATCATGCTGGTGTTTCTTTAGGTAAGAATAGAAAAAGGGACGATCAAAATGTAACATGCTCCGTGCACCAATCAGGATTTAGCAACGTTTGAATCAGAATCTGATGACAGTTGGTAGGTTATTTGGCAGAGTTATTCATTCACTTTTAATAAAAAATAGCAATGTTTTTACATTTTTATTGATGCTTATTTAGTTATGAATATGCTATAAAGAAATAAATACTTGTGATTTAACATTAACTTTTCAGAAGGACTATTTTTATGATTTTTCTTTAATAAAAAACAAAAATGCATCACATCACTGTTGGCATGCAATTATATGCTCTAGAAATACAATTGCTGTAAATACAATCATAATATTTTTGCATCTTTTAAAAGAATAGTTTGACATTGTGGAAATACACTTAATCTAAATATGGCTGCTACAGCCATGAAATGTTAGTTTATAGCTCAGCTTTGAACTAAGACTGGAAACAGTAAGCCTAGCTCTGTCCAAAGGTAACAAAATCTGCCTTCCAGCACCTCTAGAGCTCAATAATTTGCATATTACATATGGAATAAACGAACAAAATAAGAGAAATTAGCTATGAGTGTGGTATCAATCTTTTTTATTTAACTCTCGGCAGGAATGCAATTGAACATATTTCCCAAAAGGCCAAACTCTTTATTTAACATACAGGCTATTAGTGAGGGAACAGGAAGAAAAAAAATAAAGGGATTTATTGGCTTCAGGCAGCAACATCATTTTTTAGTGTTTGGTACAGAGGTCACGACCTCTCCTGTTGAGAATAAATTTGTGGCTCCTTTGCAGAGGAAACACTCCCACTTGTTTTCTTAGTTAATTGCAGTGTTCCCTTTTTACCACAAGTGCAGTAGTTCTGATGACGCCTGTCGGTGTTGAGCTGTGTGAAAACCTATATCCACTCTGGTAGCTAGCTATTTTGGAAGGCTCCCTCTCAATTCCAAGACTTCAGACTCTATTTCCTGTACAGTTCTGTGCCTATAAAGCTGTGATAGTTTTTATTAGTTTCTACATATAGTTGTGTTTTATGGGTCAGCAGATTGTTTTAGTGGGTTGGGGTGCAAATGATCTAGCCTTTTTTTTTTCCCTCTCCTTTACTTTCCTATCCACCTCCTTATGAAAGGATGTTTTTCTTTCTGCTTCCCATCATTTAGTAATGATAAAAACTGGAGGCCTTTGGCAGCCAGTTAGAGGGAGCTGCACATGGTGGATGATAGCCGGGCCTGGCCTGGAGAAAAGGGCCATTGTGTCAACACTTTGGGTTTTATTGGTCCTCAGAGAGATGAAGGCCCAGGTTCTGGCCCCAGTCCGTTATTGATGGATGGCTGTGTTGTATTTGAGGGAAAGGGGCTACATAAAAATAAAGGGGGAGTGCAGTGAGTTTTGGGATGCACAATACAACCTTAGTAAGTAATCTTTAGCCTTTTGGGGTTACATAGCTGGAAATTCAATCCTCTGTTGAGTTCATAGATGTCTGTTTCTTGCTCAAAGCCAAGAAAAAGGGACCACTGAATTCCACATCCTACTTAAATATTCACATGCCTCACTGTGAAATTTGCAGCACTTTACAGCAGCTGCTCTGTTGATGCTCGTTCATGGTCACTTCACTCTGTCCTGCCATGGTTTTTTCTTTTTTTTAGGGTTCAGAGCTGAAGCTGTGGCCCTGTGTTTGTTCAGTGCTAAGGTCTTTGTTAAGCAGGGAGGGCTGAATTCAGTGTCTGGTGGTTTCACCCTGTCTGCAACAACCACAGGAGCTCATGTGGGAAAGTCTGAGAGGATTGTATGACCTGGTGACACTTGTTGACAGACTTTAAGTGGTGGAAAGTATTTAACCAGGGGGTCATCAAACCCAAACATCGTCAGCTACTTGAAATAAAGAATCGATTTTAGCCACGACCGAAAATACATAGAGAGGAAGGTTGAGTTCTGGACTAAACATACGGAAAACAAAAGGGCATAATTAAATGAGGTTATTGTGGCAGAAGTAATAGTACATAAATAAGTAATTAAAGGGAAAAATATATTTTTTAATGTGGATGTCCAATCAGTGTTGATGGTAAATGTAGTTGATTGAAGCAATAAATTCCTCTCTGCGCGCTGTATTGACCAAGAAAGCTGAGTTTGCAGATGCAAACTGCATCCAGTGCCGTCATTTGATGCGACAGTGAAGTAGGAGGTAGGGAAGAACTAAAGGCTATATCAGTTTGCATTTCTTTGGTAGCCGAGGGGCGTCCTCATGGATGCCACTCAAAAACAGAATTGACTTGTTCTCCTAGCACATGTTGCAAACTAGCTACATTTTGAAGAGCGAAAAAGGCATCCGAAAATATGATGATTTATTTTACAGTGTGACTCGGCTATTCAGCTGTCTTCGTTCAAGCCAGAATATGCAGCCAAAGAAATGCAGCGCGCAAAGTCCAAGGCTGAGGCTTTTATTGTGAAAGGTAAAATCAAAGCTAGTGAAGTTGAAATGCGCTGCGGTTGACAATGTTGAAAATAAGCAATAGTATAGTTGTTGCCTTCTTGGTTCCGTGCTGGTTTGGACTACGGAGCCTCTGTGTTTTTGTTTTATTACCAGCATAAGTATAGGCATCACTCATAACCCTCAGCTGCACTATGTTTTAGCTGGGCGTCAGTAGCTCGTGCGCAATGCATCTTGGTACATGAAGTCAAGGACAGCACGGTTCCACGAGCAGATCACAGCTTTCTCGGTCAATAAAGCATGCACTTAGGAATTTATTGCTTCAATTGACTACATTTACCATCAGCACTGATTGGACATCCACATAACAGATGGCACATTTTCCCTGTAAGCACAGAATGATTTGAAAACCCGATTCTGTTGAGCAGAGATTTTTTTTCTCCTTGTATCCCTCGAGGCAGGTATGTAGAAACACACTTTCCAAGACTGTCAAACTACATTTGGACTTTAGAAGAAAAGCGCACAAGGTTGTATGAGCTTTACTAGCTGGTGACACTTATGTCAAACACATATGCAAATGCATACATTTATAGCAAAAAAAAAAGTTGGCTAATTAAGAAAGTTAGACCTGCAAACACCCTTCATGGCGACAGCAGATTTAATGAGACGTTAATGGAGATGTCTTCTTCCTCACTGACTCCCTGTTCGCAAGAAGAGAAGGAGACAGAGAGAGATCTGTTTGGTTTTTAATGAGCCAGAGAGCTGGGGTTTGTCGCTGCATCTTTAGCGGTGGCAAGGTTTCACAACAAATAAGTCAAATATCAGTCTTCTCCCCGCGGAGGCAGCAGTGTTATAGCAGTACAGAGCAAAGCAGAGGGAGCACTGCGACCGTATGTGTAATTATTCATGACGTGAAGGTCTCAAGTCATGGACGTGCATGCTAGGTGTCTGTTGTAACTCTTCATGAAGCATTTATACATACCAGAGAAATTATGCATCTTATGTTTGCCAGTGAAGCTTTGAATTATGAAAGGCTTTTTTTTCTTCTTCAAACAATCTCTCCTGTTGTGTCTTAAACAGGCCCTATTATGCTATTTTCCGGGTGCACGTTTTTTTCCCAAATTACACTTACATTACATTACAGTCATTTAGCAGACGCTTTTATCCAAAGCGACTTACAGGAAGTGTATTCAACATAGGTTTTCAAGAGAACTACTAGTCACCAGAAGTCATAAGTGCATCTCCTTTCTTAAACAAGCATCTTAAAGCATAAACCAGAGCAAAAGTATAGTGCAGAAACAAATTACTACGAAAACAATAATTGCAACAGACTAATACGAATACAATAAGTGCTACAAACTAATACGAATAGGATAAGTGCAATAAACGAATACGAATACAATACGTGCAACAAACTAATCCGAATGCAATAAGTGCTACGAGGAAGGCTCAGGGTAGTACTTCATGAAGAGGTGAGTTTTCAGCCTGCGCCGAAAGATGGGCGGACTGTCCTGACGTCAGTGGGGAGTTCATTCCACCACTGAGGGGCCAGGACAGAAAAAAGCTGTGACCGGGTCGGTCGGCCGCAGGGACCTCTGAGCGACGGGGCAACCAATCGCCCCGAGGCAGCAGAGCGAAGTGGTCGGTCTGCTGACTCGGGGCATGTGTTAATGCTCATAACCCTCCTTGTTTTTCTTATCCTGGCTGTCCTGCAGCACCTCTTCTCACCCTCTCTCTGAAACGCTCCGTTGTAGCGCTTGCTCCTCCCTCCAGAAAGCAAAGTCTGCTCTGATTGGTCAGCTAGCCCGCTCTGTTGTGATTGGTCAACGTTTCACATTTCAAAATACTCTTTCTCCGAAGCTTCAGCTCCGTCTCTCTCTTTTGTTGTTTGAGGGCCAAACTAGTCGGAAGGAGTTTTACGTCACTTCCGTAACATTATGACCTCATAAAGTTACAGAAGTGAAGGAGAGAATTCAATGGAGCCGTTTAAGGAGCTCAGGAGCTTCTGAGGGGGAGGGTAACTCCTTTTAGGCGTGGACTTCAGGTTTTACACTCTACGGACCTTTTACATGTAAAAAATATATATAACACACTAAAGAAGAGGGAAAAAAGTAGAAAAGCATAATAGGGCCTCTAGAGGTTTCAGACACTTTTACTGAAGTGCTTTCACCTTGATGAAAATGTGCGCTGACCCCTTATTGTAGCGCAATCCCCTTTTGATCAGAGTCTCTGCTGGGATAATTTAACCAAGGAGGTATTTTTTCCAGTGTATTCCTCCTTTCTTTTCTTTATGGGGGATTACCTCAATAAAATTACAGGTCTACGGGATCAACTCCTGCTGGGAGGTTTATCCTTTCAGTTGGCAGCCTCCTTTTTATAGCCTGAACCGAGTGAGCATGTTCCAACAAGTACCTGAATCTTTGTCAAGGGGTACTGGGCATGTCAGTCACCAGCAGTAGGCATATATGTGACTCAGGGTCAGGAAGCCTGACAGGCGTTTGAGCATTTCTACTCCTCATAAGCTTTGGGACATCTAATTTAAAACCAAACTCTTAGTTTTCTGAATGGTCTTTGGCTTTAAAAACTGTGTATAATTTTAAAGAAAGTTAAAAGTCAAACTCTCTCTCTCTCTCTCTCTCTCTCTCTCTCTCTCTCTCTCTCTCTCTCTCTCTCTTCCTGGTCTTGCTGTTTTCTTTCGCAGCGCAACCAGATGGCTCAAAGGATGGACCCACTTGCATGGACAAGAATCACGGCTGTGCACACATCTGTAGGGAAACGCAGAAGGGTGGCATCGCCTGTGAGTGTCGACCTGGATTCCAGCTCACGCGTAACATGAAAGACTGCAAATGTAAGTCAAGTAATCCTGAAGCATTGTTCTCCTCTGTAAAAGAGTCAAACACACACATATGCAGGGAAACACACCAGAGGGAGGATTTATAGGCTCCTCATGAAAAGGTAATTGGGGTTGGAAACCTGCAGATGATAGATAATTGTACTCATTCCACAAATGCCTTCCAACACATTTAAAGCAGGCTACTGACATTGAAGTTACATTACCAAGCAGTGACTAATCTCCCGGATAGTCCTCGTAAAGAAAAACATGTTTATCAAATAAGGAGCAATCATTTACACAACCAGGGCAAGTGTGGAGGTTACTCGAAGGGGACTGCTCTGATGGACAGCGCACACTTCCTGTTGCCGTGCAACGGAGATCATCCTGTCAGAGCTGGGGCCATGGCTGATGGGGGATTTGTCTGTGTTTGGATAAGGATTGGAGAAGTGTTATTCTATAGTTTTTTTTCTCTGACAGCCCAGGAAAAGGGCAAAAGGCGCTGGGATGGTAGGGTGCAGACAGGATGGCGGTGGAAGCCTCTGCTCGTTCGTGCTCTCTTTCACTCTGTCATCACAGGTGTGTTAGAGGTGCCGAGGTTAATGCTCCCTCCGCCCGCCAGTAAAGATGCATTTGCACTTAAAAAATTGTGAACGCACACCAGAAAACTTACTCTCCCCATCATTTATGTGTAACTGACATGAGTCCTGTACTGCATTTGTAGGAAATGTCATGAATTATAAAAAATGTGTTCACTTAAAGATTTTGCCCAGCCTGCATAATTAATTGAATGCATTAAAATGAAAACGGTCTCAGTAGCGTGTAGTTTGACACTCTCATACGTAGTGACACACAGTGATTGAGTATGACCCTTGCATGATTCCACCTCTTTGAGTTTTAATGCAAAACACTCAGTAGTACTAGATTAGAGCCTGGGGAGTACTGCATTTATAAAACCATGATAGTGATAAATGGTATTAACATGGTTCACCAGTTGAGGTGGTGATGCATAGCAAGGAATGCTTTTCTTCACATTATGATACACAGATTTTGACTTCATGTAACTTTGGGGTCAACATTTTTTTGGAAATTGGTTCAGTATTGAGGGAGAACGCTTCAGCCGGCAGACGTTAAAAGGGCTGCAATGTAATTGCTTGTAGCAGTGCCGCACTGACAATTTACGTTGACTTAAAGTGCTTGTTTTTGCCACTAACAGTCTCAGATTGGCGTTGTCAGAGCCTGTTGTGTTGGATTATATATAGAAAGTGTAGCTAAGTGCAATTTAAAATATTGTATATGTCATGGCTGGATATTAAGCTGATTTTGACAATGCTGATGCAAGATTTCAGAACGAGACTTCTCAGAGCAAGACTTGGTAAGAGTCAATAACAAACAGAGCAGATCAAGTGAAAGGTAAAGAAAAACATTTAATTTTACTGTAGGGTCCCTTCCTTAATGTTGTCAGACACTTATAATAACGAGAAATGTGCAATCAGTAGAGTGACTCGGTAGGGGCCCCTAAAATGTGAGTCACCGCAACCAAGACCCAAAAAATAAAATGTTGTTTTTTCTTGTCTGCATCTGTAATAAATTGAGAACATTTCGACATGTTTTTTCCATATTGTTAAAATGTTTGGACATAGTTGGGACTTTCTTAATCCAATCATTTTGAGAAACTCTTCAATGGGAAGCTTTACATACAGTCTCCTTGAGGCCCTCTGAAGGACTGAATGCAGTCCGAGCTCACAATGATTATGTTTCAGAACATATGGCCCATGCAGAGTGTATTATGCTGAAGTTGTTGAATGTCATAGCCCTCTCTACTCCTTCATTTCTTGTCACCTCTTTACTGTCAACTTTCAAATTAAAAAACAGTATGTCTATGTGCGGTTTATTTTAACGAATTGTGCTCTTTGATAGTGACATGTAACTACGGTAACGGGGGTTGCCAGCACATCTGCGAGGAGACGGACCACGGCCCCAAGTGTTTGTGCCACATGAAGTTTGTCCTGCACAGCGATGGAAAGACTTGTGTAGGTGAGTCATCTCATCCCGATACAACTACCAAGGGCAAGAAATATAATGGCTTTTGAATGAGAAAAATGTTGAACCACACAAACGGTTAACTCAGCACCCAATATCCCGACAGCAAATTGAATTACCTGTTTTGAAATGAGGTTTTATTGTGATAAAATGCAAGTTGAGATACAGGCTTTGTTACAGTAGCTCTTGATCTGTGACATACAAGGACAAAAGGCTACCACCCACTGTGCTTTCCCCTCTGCTGCTGCTGCTCCAGTAACCTCTCAGTCCCTGCATCTGCTTTGGCTTCTCTTCTCCTCCTCCTCCTCCTCCTCCTCCTCCTCCTCCTCCTCCTCCTCCTCCTCCTCTTCTTCACTGGACACAACAGCTCTCTATATATTCCTCTCTGTTTCTCAGCCATGCAGTCAGACGCACACCTTCTATTAGCCCTTGGGTCAGTACCTCCACTGCTTCCCGTCGGGGATTAACTCACACACCTGACCTAACCTTCCATTGGCGTTATTTATCAGTGTTTGCCTCAGTTGACTTAAGTTGAGTAAAAATCATTCAGCCACTCGGGCACATTGAACCGTTTTGAAGGGCATTTTTCCCCGTCAGATGGGGGCCTGTAAAGTCGCGGCACAGTTCTCAATAAACACGTATGGATTGCGTTTAGCCATGCAGAGTTGCAATGACAATCGTCGAAAAATCATGGAACATTAACAAAGAAGTAAGTCAGGTGTAAATTTAAGACCATTACTGCAGACAGGTCTTTAATTCATCCGCCTATTTAACCACAATGTCATTAATAGCTTCTTTAAACATTACAAAGCCCGTTTAAATCAATTCCGCGTGCACTTTGCAGTGTTAGTAACCTTGGTTTGTAATGGAGGCTTCAGTGAGTTGGATAGGACATATTTTCATTGTCAGGAAGACAAACATAGTAATAGAATTAGAGGCTACGCCTGCAGAGCAGACTGGTGAGGTGGTTGCTCGGTTTCAGTGGCTGTTAAGTTTGGGAGCTCGGTTTGGGTAGCGGCTGATTAGCTCAGTGCTTCTGGATCCCCTTTAGTACCGCAGCCCTGATGAGAGCCAGACCTATGTCAAGGTCTGGTCAGCTATCCTGTCATTATTGCTGTACCCTGCTAGGCCAGGGGGACGCCACAAAGTTGACCGCAACCAAATTATATGTTTTAGCTTGTCTTATTCCCAAGGCGGAGCACATGTACATTTTGGTGTGCCAGTTTAGGAAGCAGTCAGCCAGTTAAAATCTCTTGATTTCCCTCTCACAGTCTGGGGTTACAGAGGTGGAGGAGGGGGGGTGGGGGGCTGCTCTGCGGTCGACACAGGGGCGCTCCACATCCCAGACACTCTGTTAGTTAATAAAAACCTCAATAAAACAAACAATCTGCCAAATGAACCACTGACGGGAGAGTGAGTGACACGTGCGTTGGAAGACCTTCAGTAAGGCACCACTCCTGTAACAGTGTCGAGTTTCCACCAAGAAAAACTACTCAAAAGCAGTGCATGCTACAACTGTGGTTGTTTTTTTGTAGCGAATTCGAAGCTGCACAAGTGTACACTAATATTTCAAGTTGGTATGCTAGGTTTGACAATAACCTTAACCCTCTGGCGAAATGACATGACAGCTACCTCTGCTTTGCTGAAGGAAATTTCCCTTTTAATTAGTTCAAGGCTTGAAACAAATGGTTTTTCGTTTGGAACAAAGAAATCATATTCTAATCAGGAATCAAGTTTCATAAAGTCTTGAATGTCACAAACAAAATACAAATAGCCTGCTGGGATTGTATTTTTACATGCTGTCTTCATGGCACATAGTGATAATTACCTCTCAACCATCGCTTTCTTAAAAAGTAAATGATGCGTAGAGTGAAGAGGGTATCCGTAGCAACCACACAAAGGAAAAATACACTCCCGTTTAGCCTCGCTATTGATTTTGATTTAGTAACATTTATGATTAATTGAGTCTCTGCATACTTTCTCCCGAGATGAACATGGCACGATTACAAAACCGCTCTTTCCTCGTCGGGTGGGCTCGTTCAGTATGCTGTAGCTTCAGCGTTTAATCCATCTTGTGGGGCGTTTCATATCATTCTTTATTAATTTTGTGGTGTTTCTCCTCACCCAGGCTTAGTCATGCATTTTGTAATAAAACACCACATGCTGCTCTGTTTGGAAGTGTTGGTTCTTTATCCTTCCTCTCTCACCTCTGTTCATACCTTGCATACTGTAGTTGGGAATTTTATGTCAGCTTGGCATTTTATTGGTGGCACACTGTTTTCTTTATTCATACACACAAGCACACACACTCTTAGAGGTTCAATCACCTACTTAATCTGTAAAGTCAGACTATTTGTCTGAAATTGACAAAATGTTACAAAGTCAGGTTTATTTGTCTGTGCATCATGTAAGGTCAGGTAGTATCATAAAAGAGCAACCATCATGTGGAAGCATTTACGCTGTTAGCGCAGCAAATCATAAACATTCACAAATAGCAGGCAGATGCAGACACGCTCGGGAGTTCAATCATCTGAAGAGTTGGCCACACTATGCCAAACACACACACACACACACACACACACACACACACACACACACACACACACACACACACACACACACACACACACACACACACACACACACACACACACACACACACACTGAAAGAGAGCAAGAGATGCATTTTATAATACAAACAGAAAGCTATACAAACAACCCCACAAACAGTACATATCCTGCATGCATGCATCACATGCATGTAAACACATGTAGTCTACAAGCATATGCCCATAACATAAACACACTGTGTGCTCTCATTTCGGGTGGTCTGTGCATTCATGCTGGTGTGTTCAGTTGTATCTCACCGAGCTCTGTCCTCTTAACTGCCTTGAATGGTTGTGTCTGGATGCTGCATGTTGGGATGGGGACATGTTGGTCACACTGTGGCAGTCGATGTGAACTGTGCATGCTTTGTGGTGTTGACCTGTTACTCTCAGAGTCGAGCATCTGCTTCCTCATCTGGCACCTCAAAAAGGGCTCTGAATCAGTCATCCTGACATTCAAAAGGGTCGAAGACCATGCTTTACTAATTGAAATAGTGCAAGGATATACACGGTAGCTCTTACTGCAGTTTAAAACAAGACCCTCAAAAAGGTCTTATACCTTTTTCTATTATGCTGATGTGCTTAAAGGCCCAATCCATCAGCCCAGCTGTATCATGGGTGAGTGTGTGTGCACTGCATACTAATTATGTGCCATGTAGTCTAGTGTAAAGCTAAATATATATTCAGTGGACTGTATGAAATGAAATTCACTTGAATTTGGCTTGTAGATTTTTTTCAAAATTAAAAGCCCATCAATTAAAAGTTGTAATATGACATAAATGATTAACGCAAATAGCTTTTAAATGACATCACATAAATTCTACGGCTGGGCCACTGCCAGTGCTTGGAGACTTGATATAACAGCCGAACAACATTCATTCTGAAATGATCTGTCCATAAAAGACACCAGACATGAATCTGGCTGTCTCTGTCTCTCAGCTTGCAGCACTAACCACCACTCGCTCTGTCTGTCGAGGCTCGCTGCGCTCATCCTAACTAGCAGAAGCCTCATCTCACACACAAACATCAGAACTGCACTTTGTCTGCACTGTGTGAAATATTTTTTACTTGCATGATTGCATGTGGCGAGGTAACACTTTTTTCCTTGAGATGTCACCCTTTTCATTTTAGATGAGGATCTGTCATAAATAAATTTGTTCTTAGGAAAGTAATCACTGCTGTTTGCTCAGTTCTTACCAGTTTAAGGCTGTCTTTTTTGTTTTTTTGCAACAACATAATGTCATTCTCTCATGTCATTATCGCCTCCCGTGGGTGTAAATGGCCATGAACTTTTGTTTAATTCAGGAGAGATGATCCCCTCTCATCCATGCTATCCACCTTTTTCCTAGCCTTTTGATATCTTGCATGAATTATGAGTGTATCTTCTTTTTTTGTTGGAACTTTTTGAGAAATAAATAATGTGGGAACACAACCTGTCAAACGTGATAATGTGATAATACCTCTACCTTTTACTACTGAGAGATAGGAGGACAAAAAAGTTAAATAGTTTAGCATTAGCTAAAATAGTCTGGAAATCTGAAGCAAGTTATGCGGTTTGTAAACTGCACCAACAGACAAGCTAAACTAAATTTGTGGCTTAAATTAACATTAACTGGAAATGAAATGTTATGGTTCCTGTCAGCAATAGTAAACTTTCCATCATTTGCCAAAAGTAGACAAATCCAAAACAGCTTACTTCTCTGCTACTGTTATGATTAATATGTCTGCTTTTAAATACACAAGGCTATGTTCCACCTCATTTAATAAAAAGCCCCTGACTTTATTACTATGGAGCTACTGATAAGCCTCAGAGCTTTTCAGACTGTTCATCGATTCACCGTCTGTAGCAACATAATAAATAAAATAGCTAAATATGCTACTTTACATTATCAAAGCCCACTTCTTTGAGTCCCCACGTCACTCTGTAGTACAAGGCAGAGGTATAATCACAATATCACATATAAGGTGTGACAGGTTGATTTCCTTAAAATAAATTTAAAAAAAAAAAAAAAAAAGACACCTGCAGCATACCAATAACTCTCACAGATGCCTCTTCAATGACGGGAACAAATGGAAGTTGCACTCATAATTCACTATGGGGGAAAAAGGTGGATATCCTGTAAATCACATCGGATTAGTTCTTGACACATGCTCATGACTTACATAACACACCAATGCTGCGTGGTCCAAGTGTACAAAGAACTAAAGTGGTGTTTTTTACAATGTGTGCGTGTGTGTGGGTGTGCGCGTGCATGCAGGGGAGAGGAGTGTCCAGTCCCAGGCAGCCCCCCAGCTGTTCCCCAATGGTAAATATGTGTTCCTCTGACTCCTCTCTCTGGGGGTCTGTGGGTGTGGGGAGCAGAGGAAGCCGACCTAGCAGGCACTGATCAGGCCCCTCCCCACAGGGGGCATCATCCTTCTGACCCCTGACCTCTGACCCCCCCACTCCCCTACCTTCCTCTTCCTTCTGTGAATGCCCTCTCAATAACAGCCGCTGCCCGTGTCAAACCGCACCTTTTCAAAACACAGCTGCAAACAGGGAGTCTCTTACCAGCAGTATGAACATTACATAAAGGGATACACATTTACTACATATGACAAATGCATCCATTTTCAGTCATGTTGACAGTGGTGGTACATTTACTCAAGTACTGTACTTAAGCACAGTTTCGAGGTACTTAAGTATTTCCATTTTTATGCCACTTTATCTACTCCACTAAAATTTAAGAGAAATATATTGTACTTTTCATCCCACTACTTTTATCTGACAGCTGTTTTGACTTTTCAGATAAAGACCTTACATAAAAAAAACCTCAGATAAACTTATAAATAACATTATAAAAGATCAAACAAATGGCTACTAATCTTTTCGGCTTATGACCCCTAACAATAAAACAGTGGGGGCCCTAGTCACATTTATATGTGTTGTTAGAAGTTCCAGCGAAGAGTGATTCCCCCTCTTAACTTCTCAGATGGTTTTATGTAAATAGGTTTGCGCCCCAAAGAGGTAAAAGAATCCCATATTTCCTAAAAGAAAAAAAAGGCAAAAAACAAAGTACATAAAAATGAATGAAGATTTTTGTAACCGATCTTTTTGTTTTTCTTAACCCTGCCACATTCATCATATAACAACCCTCTCAGTTTTATGTTCTGGCCCTTAAGAGGGGCCCGACCCCTAAATTTGAAACCACTAAACTAGTCAACATCACTTTTTAGTATTTTTGTCTTATAATGCATCTGGTTCTTGGTAAGACTTTGAATGCTGGACGTTTTATCCACTAGTACATTTACCTAAGTAGAGGATGTGAATATGTTTTCTGCAGTTCGATTGCTCTACTAAATAAGGATGTACTAGCACAAGTGCACGTAGCCTCTGTCAAAAGTTAAATGCGATTGGCTTTTAAGAGGCAGACCAAAGACTTTGGGTTTATTTGGGTTTTGATATGAGCGAAATTGAGCATGCAGGGTTCTAAACACTCAGCCGTGGTGTTCCTAAACTCCATCATCACGGCCTATTAGCTTTGGTGAGGGAGCCAATAATGTGTCCATGATTGCTTCATAGAAAAGATCAAACACGGAATCCCTCTAAACTTGCTTTTTCATACACATGTAATCTTGTCTCTGAAGAAAATCTATTGAAGGGAGAATATGCTATTACAGTCCAGTTTCTTCTATTCAGTAAATTGTTTCACAACATTTGCAGGAAAATGAACAATGGAGCAAGTTTCCGGGCAAAAAAGGAGAAAGAAATATTAGAGAAACCTTTTTGCATTTTGATAACTTCACAAATGAGCTGTGTTTTTATAGCTATGGCAAAGATGCCAAGAGAAATAAACTCATAAATCTGCGACAATGTATCAAACCTTGATACTTCAAAGAGATTTACGATTTAATTATGCCATGTAAGAAACTGCGGGGGGAGGTTTGTTCTCAGAGGAGTAGCCTGCTGAAGGTAAGATGCAAAACAATAGTGTTTTAAGTTACTAGTTGTTACTATTGTATCTACACTTAGTTTCCCTCATACCACAATATAACAGTCTGACCTATTTCAGTATTTTGTGTCCTAGTTTCTGGTTTTTTTCCTCTCTCAGAAATAGAAACATTAGGAGCAAGAGACATATTTTGCATCCTCCTTCATCAGTTTCATTCCCCCCTCTGAATTCTTGTGTTACTGTACTATACTTAAAGCAACTTTGTGGTCTGTGTTCACAGTTGCATCTCTAAAGAAAATTAACAAACTGTTCTCAATGGTTTTATTTTCTCATTATGTGGTTAATGTTATTGAGAGAGCATTCACCTCAGAAATGTAGTCGTGTTTTTCTCTTATAACCTTCTGAGAAACTTAACTCTACCTGCATGTTTGCTGTTTGGTCAAGAAAACACAGTATTTTTTCTTTAAAAAAAAATCTATATATATTCTCGGTAAATCGACACTCAAGACACTCTGCCTCGTGTCTTTTTGTAAATGCTGTCCACTCAACCGTCGACTTTTTTCATTTGCGGTCGTCATATACGACTTGTGACAAGTTGTTTGTAAACAGTCCTCACGTAAGTCAAGAAGTGCTGAAAGTAGAAATCTTGTGGCTTCTGTTAAAAGATTAAGTACACTGTCTGAACCACTCTGTATGAAACATATACTGTCGAGACTCAGCATTAGACCAAACACCCTACACGTCATTTTGGGGAATATTTACAAAAGTCTGCCCACTGTTACTGTAATTGCGGGTCCCAGACCGGTGCACTGTAGATGTGGCTGGTGTGAATCCAAAACACACAAACCCACACACATACCAGAGCGTGTGTCTCTCCCCTGTCTTCACAAAAACCATAATGTCAGAAATATTTCTTTGCTCTCTTAGCACATGATCATTACAGTTTGGTGAGATGGCTGCCTGACTAAGCGTTTTGGAGGCATGTCCTGACACCGTCTTATCGTCTCGTCTGCCAACTGTCTCTGCTCACACTTTGCAATTATGTGAACCCACAGTGCTATCAGCCTTGGCTTAGGACTGAGGTATTATTGACTGGAAGCAGTAATGTCTGTTTCACAGCCATGTCTATGTAAAGTTTGCTAACATTAGCCCGCAAAAGCTACTGGTCTTACTCAGCTACCAGACCAAGTAAGACTGTAAAACCGCTGAATGTTTTGAATCTAGAAAAAGATGTGCTTTACTGATTACAATCAAACACTGCAGTAAAGCGGGTAGTTTCAGGTTAAAACATTTTAAAGCTATAAAAAAGGTTAACTTTTAAACCTTTGGAAAAGGTATTAACCATACTAAAAGCTAAATACATTCAGTTAGTTTATACTAATGTCTCATATAAATCATGACAACACACAACAAATACATTCAAACTACATCGACAAAGGGAAGAAAACTGCCGGAAACATAGACAGTAGATTTGAGAAAAGTGTCACAAATGCAGCTAATTGTCATGTAACCTAAGACTCTACGCTTCTTATAGTATTTTTAATGAAGTCCTTTTATATTTTATAATTAATTTAATATTTTCTTGCCGTGGTACAGTTCATTAATTCATCATGTTCCGCCTTCAGCAACAACATCCACATAACTGTTTTGAACTGTTGTCTATGAATCAACTGTAAAAATAAAATTACATCACTGTAAGCACCTGTTTTGCTTTGATGCATAATTCCAGTCTACAGTTTAGTTATTTTTTATTTGAGAGAAAGAGCTTCACAAAGTTTTATTATGGCTGCTGCAGGCGGTGCAGTTTTAGATTTAAGTGAAGAGGATTAGGTGTTTCCCCAAAGGGATCCTCGTTCGCTATAAAAAAAAAAAGAAAACCAGTGCAGCTGCATTCCCTCTTTAGTGCCACGTGTGAGCTGCCATCTCCCTGCCGGTGAGAAGTCTTCGACTGGCCCAGCTGTGCTGGCTCCTTTTTAGAAGAGCTGCAAGCTAGCGTCCTACAACCCATTAGAGAGATGAGATGTGCTGTGTGGATGACCAGTTGCCTTAAAGCAAGTTAAAGTGATGTTCCAAGTTGCAAAAGTTTTTTTTTTATTAGTTTTTTTGTTCTGTAGTGTGTGAGGCTTTCTATAAACCTGCCAGAAACTATTAAGGCTCACACCGGTCTCCGTTATGTGAGAACAAATTTATCCTGTGCTGTTGCTTAAAATGAAAGTCTCAGTGAAATTTGTCACCGTCTAGAGACGAGGCCTCAGCTATCCTGTCTTGACTGACTACCTCCCTTTTTTTTCAAAGTAGTCCAGCCAACACAGGGGCAAGGTAGCTGAAATTGCTTTTTTTATCCCCAAAATGCCTGGAAGGTTTTCTCAAGAACCAGGAAAAAGTGGCAGTTTTGTCGAATCTGTCTTGAAGTCAAAGCTCTGCCCTCATGATGGAGGGAAGACAGATGCCCTACAGTACAAAGGACTTTTGGAGGTCGTAATGCCGTTTGACCAAAGAGAAGCAAACATGCACACACACACTTTACAATACAGAGAAAATGTGTGAAACCCTATATTTTGGATCTTATATTTCCTAATGACTTCCTCCTTTCATTATTCACAAGCATCTTCTCAACTCATTTACTCTTAATCTCATCCAGCTGCTGCATTTCTTTTCTTTTCTTGTTTCCTTCTTCATTACTATTTTTTCTACTGACCGCCTGCTACACTTCTTATTGTTTGACGCCTGTTTGACACAAAAAAAATTATGCGGATTATGATAGTGTGCCTTCAAATTATTGCGTTAATACCATTATGCATATTTGCTGTTTTGATCGGGTTAAATAAGTAGGTCAAAAAAGCATCTATGGTGTATTTCTCTACTTGGGTTTGTCTGACTGTGACTGCCTGTTTCCCTGCAGAGACCTGTGCAGTGAACAATGGCGGCTGTGATAGCACATGTCATGAATCTGTGACTGGAGTCCGCTGCAGCTGTCCTGTTGGCTTCACTCTGCAGCCGGACCGCAAGACCTGCAAAGGTAAAGCATCCTCATTCAAACCACAGCTGTCACCAAACTATTCTCCCGCTTATCGTGTTTTCAGGCACGTTGGATCTTCTTTCTCCACCTGGAGATCAATTAATGTACGCCGTCCCTGTTAACACTTTTTCCGACCCGCTAGTTGGATTGTCTCGTTATAAATTACATTATCATTTTTTTGCAGGGGAGGTTTTTTCACAGGTGCTCTGTCAATGTCTGTATCCTGTGTAAATTTTACACTTTTTTTGCTTTCCAGCTGCATATTTTGTGATGCCACCTTTCTTTTCTTGACAGTTTTTCCCTCAAACAATAACCATCATCTTCCTTTCTGGGTGGCTGGAAGAGCATCTGTAACTCAAGCAACCTGCATAATGTAGCAATGTGTTTTTTTTTATTATTATGTCTAAAAAAATCAACTCCAAACTTAAGGGTAGAATTGAGAATGATATTAGGAGACTACGAAAAAAAAAAGGCACTGCTGACTCTCAGAGAGTTAGACGTTTCTGGAGAGAAATAAGACAATCTAGGCTTCCAGTACAGCTGGGATAGAAATCTGTCAGCCTTTTATGGCTCGTAATGTTACACTAACAACTCTGATAAAAGTACATTGGTTTATATTAGTTTGGTTTTAGACGCAATAAGAATAAAACAAACCCAAGCAGCTCCGGCACCATAAAACGGGGGACTTCTGTAGAACGGAGACAAAGATGGAGCAAGGAAGGGATTATTTTTGTTCCGTTTCTGATTCATTTATTTCAACCAGATGATGAAGACTCCCTCAAGAGACGGATGCCTCATTTGTGATGATGACTCAGAATTAATCAGAGCCGCTGCCAAACTTGCCAAGGCAGAGCACCATCAAACGCGGGGATTGAACCCATGATATATTGATTGGGTATTGGCTCCAGAAATGAAGAGCAGAGTAACCGGAGGGAGATGGACAATGATGATTTAGAGCTCTCTGCCACAAGGCTTTGCTGTGTGAAAGCTGCGTCCCATTACAGCCACACGCAAACTGATTTTAGACTTTCTAAAGGCCAGTAAGGAAATCCCTGAAGCTTATTTCCAGTTTCCTTAAGACTATCAAGGACAGATTCATCCTATTTTGGAATAGTTCAGCACCATTAGCTGAGCTGCCTTTGTTCTTATATCTCCTCCTCGCTGTTCAGATTTAACGACTTTTCATTAACTCCTGTTAAAGCTTCTATAATCATCAGTATTTTTATAACAACAATGGATCATATGGCTTTTTGTATGTGACACCCAAAGACTTACAATCAGTAGTATATTACATATCATTCACCCATTCACACACTGATGACAGGCTACCATGCAAGGTGCCACCATCAGACTCTAACTAACATTCATTCACATCCAGTCCACACCGATGGCAAGCCTTCAGGAGCAACTTGGGGTTAAGTGTCTTGCCCAAGGACACATCGACTGCCGAAGCCGGGTATCGAACCACCGACCCTTTGATTGGAGAACTACCTTGCTCTCCACTATGCCACAGCCGCCCCCATTACCACATTACCTGCCCAGCACCAAATGATGGACAAAGTTAGCGACCAGATGCAGAACATATTGGAGCATTTAGCAGATATTTTTCTCAGGAATTGTTGGAGATCAAAAACAGATTACATTACATTGACAAAAACACAACTCCAAATGAATGATATTGTTGCTCTGTAACTGCTGAAAGTTGTTAGCTGTTTGCTAAAAAGAAAAATATGTCAGTGTTGCGTTCACAGCTTGTTTCTACTTACACCAAAAACAGTCGCATAGTAATAATATTCATAATAATCATAACTTTATTTATATAGCACCTTTAGAAATAGAGTTTACAAAGTGCTTTGAAAGACAAAAAACAAGGCAATAAAAAAAACAGAAAGCTCAACAGTGAGGCCTAACAAAGCAAGACAGAGTAAGTTAAACCCTGATAAAAACAGTAAAATAGATGAAACAATTAAACCAATTAATACGATAAAAAAAAACTAAGAAATAAAATAAATGATTTAGTAAAATAAAATAATAATATCAATAATACAATTGGGTCTTAAGAATCGATTTAAAAGAGATTACTGATTTTGCAAGCCTTATCTCCTCATTGCGGGTTTATGTTTGATTTTCTCGACTTTTATTTTGTGATTTGTGATTTGATGTATCCAATGTTGATGATTTTTCTTTTTACAGACATTGATGAGTGCCGTCTTAACAATGGGGGCTGTGATCACGTGTGCCGAAACACAGTGGGCAGCTTTGAGTGCAGCTGCAAGAAAGGCTACAAGCTGCTGACCAATGAGAGAACTTGTCAAGGTAGGTAGCTCTTATTGGACCACTTTTTACCAACAAAGTTTACTTTAAGTCCCAAACCGACACCAACCCCAACACTTTCTCTCTTAAACAAGGTCATTTTTGTATCGATTACAGAGAATGGTGAACCATAAATGTCCTCCAAAAAGCACAAAAACATGCTCCCTCCAGCCTGCAGAGAAGCCAAACCAGGCCGCTTTGACTTGTTTGTCTGTTATATTTGGTGGTAGCCATCGCTCAGCAGGAGCCGGGAGGACTAGCTGCAGAACAAATAAATAATTTGCCATGGCCGAACACGGCAGGTGTGGGGAATTAGTGCTCCAAACTCTAAAACCTCTGCTCCTTGGATGAATCAAGCCACTACAGAAACATCTGGTTAAAGAAGACAGGCAGGCTAGAACTGTGGTGCCAAGCTCAGTGGAAAAACAGATGACATGCTATTTTTTAATTCTCTTTTCTTTATTGATGTGGTCGATCAATATCTAGCCTGGTACACATCAATGTCATGCAATGGGGTTTAGAATTGCTGCACTGAATCACACCACTCTGTTCGCAGTACACAAACATCTTATGTGTTCAATGTAAAAAAAAAAAAAAAAAAAAAGACTGTCGTTGTGCTTTGCGGCCACTTTCTTGACACTTCAGATCTATTTTTGGTGGGACCCCTTTTCTCTCAGTACTCAGAGAAGAACAATGCAATGTTTATTTTGCCATAATAGCACAGATAACTGAGAAAATGTGGTCCGTGCATGAAGGAATGTAAATCATGGCTTGTTTTCCGTGGCACCGTGCCTTAACACACTCCATCATTTGCTGTTTGGGTGAACAGGGGCAACTTTGGAACAGTGTTGTCCTTGTTTGCTGCTGTGTGTTTTGTCTGGAGAGATGGGTTGTGATAAAGCTCACCTCTTGTTGAGTGAGGTGTTGCCAGGCTCACACACACTCCACACGGCTGTCTGCTCCTTATCCTCTCCCTCTCCACTCATTCCTTTCATTTTTCTCACCCACTGGAACGGGAGCCAGGCAAAATAAAGGAAGAGTGTCTCTCACGAAAGCATAAACTTTATCTTAATGATTTCTCCCCCAAATCTTGGTGGTTTGCTCCTGGTGTTGATATTAGACTCTTAGGCACTTCCATAAAGTTGTGGGACACACAAGAGACACATTGGAAAAAAGAAAGGCACAATTTAGAGCACTTTTAGTCACTATTATGGGAAGCTATAAAAACACTGGATTTCCTTTAATGCAATGCGATAGAATATTTTTTTAAGCAATGCATTTACAAATAACGCTAATTATTGTATTAAAGGACCTTGACATGTGAGTTGGAAAAAGAAAACCTACACATTTTAAGCCAAATGAATTAAAAACCCTCTTACGTTTAATACTTTCTACATCTATTTTAAGTCGTATTGTAAATCCCTGAAATGTATGAATAAAAAACGGCAAAAGCCAAATGGAGATGTGTAAAACTGTACAAATTGTCTGGCTGTACTAAACTTTAATCTTACTGTGTTTTAGTGTCTTTTTATGAGACCGTCCCTGCCAGTTTTTAACGCAGGATTAAAAAAATGTAAGTCTCACGCTCCATTCAAAATAACCCTTTTGTCATAGTTGACAAAACTCCTCCAGAGCCATAAATCTATGGAGCACCCAATTAATACACATAAAATAACCCCATCATGAATCTATTATGAGCATAAACTGGCAGATTAAGAAGATTAAGGGTGACCTGCAGCAAATAGTGTAGAACTACAGTTTTGTTAATAGGGGTTGGTGGAGGGTCGAGGCTTTCTCCGACACTTAAACAGACGTTTGCTGACTCCACGAGGTGTTGAGATGTGTAAACTGAACTCTGGGTTTATCTTGGTTTAAACAGTCATGGTGTTTCCCAGCTGTCAGTGGACCATGCCCCATAAATCAGGATGGGACATGTCTGCTGAGCCTCTGTCAGCATTCCTCCTCCCTCAACAATCTCCTTTCTCGCTCCTAATCCACATGAGGGCACTCAGGGAGATGTTCTTCAGATGCCATGTTTTCTCCAGAAGGAACATTTTTTTATAGAGCTCTTATCTGTTCCGTTTAAACAATAGTGACCTTTCTTTAGTTCCAGTTAACCTCATTTGCCTCCTTAGGATGTAATATTGAGCAAAGATTGGAGGTTAAAGTGAAGCATTGAGTTCTGACACGAAGATTTGTGCGCTGCAATGAGTAGACAGATTAATAGAGAGCAAAGACAATAAATAATTGATGGAAACTCTGGTTTCTTATTTCTGTTCACATCTCTCTGTGTTCCCTTGCACGTACATCACCTTATGATGCAGTCTTGCCCGCACACTGCATACTTCACTTTAGCTGCCTGATGAATAAGGGTTGTACTGAAGGAGTCCCAGACGTCTTCACACATCTCCTCTGTGGTGCAGCTCAACACAAAACGATATAATGATAAGTTGCAGATCGACTTCTGGCGTCACTTATTGCAACATTTTTTTGAGGGTAAACTGAGTCACCACGGCCATTTCCCAGAGGGGTTTTTCGACTCGTGTGCTGAGCAAAGTTTATGCTCAATATGCCAAAAACAATCACTTTTGCAATGCATCATGCAGTGTGGGCAAACCCATGCTGCTTTCATCTACCACTGCTGTCATGAATCTCCCGAGGCCACCAGAGGGGACAAACAGCGAGGACTGTACGAGAAACGTTATTCAGTTTAATGTGTGATCACTTTTGACATTTCCATATGGAACCAGTGCATCAGGTTCTCAAAGATCATTTAGATGTTCAACCTAAAATGTGTGGGAATTTTTGTTGTTGTTTAATGAGGTGGAGCTGAGTCATCAATATTATTTTTCAAACTACGAACGTCAACTGGCAGACCTCCTCCAAAGCTTGTTTATACACTGATCACTTTATAAACTCTTAATGTCAGCACATTTTCATCGTCTTGATGACCTTACAAAATGTATTAACATACATATATATATTATATTAACAACTTATATTAACCTTGATGACTGTCTTCACTGGTCTGCACAAAGTTTAGCTGTATTTATGAAGAAATATGCCCAGCGTGAGTATGTTTATATTTTGTGCAATTCCAAGCAAGATTTGTGCAGACATTTATCTGTCTGTCTTTTTGGTTTCTTCAAGGTAACCCATTATTTAACCAAACTCCTGTAATTGCTGTGAAATACCTGTGTCGACTGTTTAATGGTGGCTGGCGCTGCCTCATAACCCAGAGGAGGTTCAGATAATGTAGATGAAAGCAGGTTATTCCTGGGAAAATCCTGGGAACCTTTTATTTAAATTAGTCAATTACAGTAGAGATCCAGCAAAGCACATCTCCATTTTCTCCCACCATGTGCTGCCTGGGCTTGACTCAGATTATTGCTGACATGAAATAAAAACCTTGATCGTAATAAAAACCAAATGTCATCCATCTCCTGTAGCTTCATGTATCAATCCGTCTGGTCTTTGAGCCCATGACGTTTTAAGTGATTTATCTTGATGCACGTGTTAGAGAGCAGAGATTCTCAAAAAGATAAGACAGGTAGGCTCTATGAAAGGCTAAAAGACATAGAGGCTTTACTGACAGGCAGAAAGGAGATGTTGTTATGTAGATTTACAGGTTTGATGAGGATGAATGGGTCAGAAGACCCAAAGATCTGACATATATATTTTAAATACTACAATGATCTTTGGTTTTTACTTTGATTTTAAACATATTAAATCCATATGTGCTCAGAACCAAAGAAAGAGACGTCACTTTATGGAGCTTCTAACAATACTGGGTGATTTATGGTATGGTTAAGAGGAGAAAATGGAAAGTGATTGGCAGGTTCTATGAGCGGAGATAACGGCTCTATTATCAAGCAGAGAGCAGACGTTCTTTTGACTCCTGCTGTGGTCTGTTGTAACTTCACAAATGCTTAGAAAATTCCATTTCAGTGCATCAAAATGGAAAACTGAATGACAGCAGGGGGTCAACCACTATACCTTGTACCAAACAGAAGATGTCTTGCTTTCAAAGGATGCTTTTTTGGGGGGGGTTGCAACATTTGACCCATTACAATTCATGACAAAAGATGAAAACTGAAAGAAAAACAAAAGTGCTGTTTGAAGATCTTTTATGTGATTTGTTGAACCGTTTGAGCGGTTTCTAACGGCATGTCTTTTCTATCCACGCAGACATCGATGAGTGCTCTTTTGATCGCACCTGTGACCATTTCTGCGTCAACTCTGCCGGAAGTTTCCAGTGCCTCTGTCATAAAGGCTACGTCCTCTACGGCCTGGCGCACTGTGGGGGTGAGCCAGCACGCCTTGTCTCTTGATGTAAATCTCTCCTGTCCATCGCTCTCCCTCTGCATCCTACATCTCTTTGCTAACCCTCCATTAGTTGCTCAGATGTTTGGCAGGAAAAACATATAACTTCACTTTAAATATTATCAATGACTATGTTATTGTTGAGGTTAAATGAATACTGACAGCTTACACAAAGCTCCCTGCAACATGCTGTGTAGAGTAAAGGACCATTACAGATAGTTGTAGCTGATAAATTAATCCATTTTAAGACAACTGCTGATTTATTTCCAAAGCATACTCCTTTAGTTTGGTTTCCGACTTTTCAACCATTGTTTCAGTCAGATGGTCTTTGTTTGCGACTGAAATATCTTTGTGCAGAGATTCTTGCAGGATCCTGAAGACTCTGGTGACCCCCTGACTTTTAGCAGTTTATTTTTATTGTTCATCTTTTCACCATCTGTACGTCACAGCTTCCTTAAAAAGACAAACATTGAGAAGTCCCTGCATGCAGCCGCATTCTCGTACAATAACTAACAGTTACTAAATTACTCTGATGGATTATCTTTCTAAAGCCAGTTTAAGTCTCTGAAAGTTGATTTTCTATTAAATCTATTGAAATGAGCAGAAACAGGTGGCTGCCTGCAATGCGGGAAATTAATCCTAGAACTTTTGCTGCACTTGGCAGAAACGTGAAGTGTTGGCGATTTGTGCTGTAGTTACATGAAGGTGGAGGTGGAGTACGACCGTGTTCATTAAACATTAGCAGGGACCTACAGTACTCTGGTGTGGAGCAGATAGCAGAAACAGCCTTTGGTGTCAGGAGGAGGTGTGTGTGGGGGCGCGTCAGATCTGCCTCGCAGGCAGCAAGAGGCCCGCCAGAGCACATCAGGGTGTTGCGGCAGCCCTTTGATGGAGTGTGTATCACCAGTAAGAATCTGCTGCTGTCTCCAGCGCCTCGGGCCTCACAGTAGTTCAGGGAGAGACGGAGAGAGACAGCATATGCACTTGAAATACATAGCTTTGCAGTGATTTGTTCTCTGGGTTTTTTTTTGTCTGTAGTTTGACAGGTCGACTGATCAGGAATGTTGCAACAGAATGTAGAATAAGGAATGAGACCGGAGAGCGTTAACATGTAGATGTATGATATCATGAGATCTGCACAAACACAATAGTGTAGCTAGTTACACCCACAAAGAATAAAAAATGAGACCATCTTAATGCAACATTCTGTTTTGCATGTTTTACCCCTGTTTCTCCCCATGTTTCCTGTCTATACTTTGACGGTATGATAAAGGTAAAAATGCCTTGAAAATGTTGGTTTCTTGCTATGCAAGAGCCACATTCAATACAATTGTATTTATATAGCCCAATTTCACAAATTTGCCTCAGAGGGCTTTGCAATATGTACAACAAATGACATCCTCTGCCCTTGGACCCTTGCAACAGATAAGGAAAAACCCTTTAAGGGGTTCAAAAAAAATGGAAGAAACCTCAGGGAGAGGAAATGAGGATGGATCACACTCCCAGGAAAGACAGAAGTGCAGTAGATGTCACGTGTACAGAATAAACAACATATCACATAGTCCATCCATATGACAGAAGTTATATTTATATTGAGGTTAGTAATATCAGAAATAATATAAAAATAATTACTAATAACAGCAGCAGTTGATATAATAGAATGATAATAAAAGCATTAAAAATAGCAGTAATAGTAATATAAATTTGACTAATAATCATAATAATAGTAGTCATTTCTGGAGGTGGAACATCTGTATTAGTATCATGTACTCCATTTAGGGGCCCTGAAAGAAATACCTCTCTTTTGAAGCTCAAATAATGTCAGTTCTGCTGAAGCTCTGAGTCGGAGAGATTGGTGTAATGCTGCTGTGCTGAGATCTTGAGTTTTATTGTAAGGGCTTGCTTTTATCTCATCCACCCCTATATTTATAGTTAGAATTACTCAAAAAAATCGCACGCAGGCAGCTGTCCTAGCTGTCAGTTTAGGTAATGAAAGCACCAGAATTGGATTTGTAGGGCTTTCACTCGCATGATGGACTGTGATCGGGCCACAGTGAGCTGCTGAATGGAGAGAAGATGGTCAGGCGTAAGTGACTCCCTTTACCATTGTTGAGGGAGAAGGTGATGAATGATTTCCCCTCGTTTTTCATCGCCGCTGTCTGAACTGTTAGATAACCCCAGAGATTTATGGCGCTCCCTGTTGTACTTTTTCACTCCTGGCCATAACCAAGGTTATGTTATTCCCCAACGCGGTTTATCAACCCAAATGTAACTGCCAAACAATCCAGAAAGCCGTGCTCAGTGTTTAACAATAGACTCACCCTAAACAAACCCAAATTAGGTCAGTGACCTGCTGTCAAGGATTGTGCCGAGGCCTGTCAAATTCCTCCCAAGTGAGATTATATCGAGCCTTTCTCCCTCTCAGCTAGCAAAACAATCTGCTCAGTTTTGCTGAACTGGTAGGAAAATAGACACGAAGCATTTGGGACTAAATACTTTGTAATTATTTTAGTTTTTTAACCTCATCTGATCCAACCAGCATTGACCTCTACAGAGGGCCTTTCTCCTGGTACTGACACATGTATGTATACATAGAGCTAAGAAAAAGCATACGTTTAATCCCCCTAAACCACAGAGTTAAAGCTGATATCCTATCAGTTAATTTGAAAAGTACTTCAGCTGTCCAGATTGTGTTTAGAAAAAAATCCTTTTTAATACTCACATAACGATGTTTGGATTGGGAGTTACTGATGTCGATGATTCAGCGCACAAAAGTGATTCAAATTTGAGGATGGCAAGATTTCCATGAAACGCCCCAAATTCCTCTCAAATGACACAAAGCCATTGTTGAGTCTAACTGTCGGTTTACTCTTTTTTGTTTTCCTTCACCGCTCATCTCTGCTCTCTTCTGTGAGAGCACGCGAAGAAAAAGACTTTGGAGAAATGTCAGAATATGTGTATTTAGTTACGTTTCAAGTACGGGAGGAACAAAGACGTCAAAATAACAGATTGTGGCAGATGAGCTGCTCTTCCATCAGATATTCATTATAGCTCTTTGTCCTTTATATTAAGTGCTTTGATGCAGAGGATAAGAAGTGCACCTCTCACAGCACTTCCAAGCAGCTCTGGCTTCACGTTGTTGATGAAGTCATCATCTTCTTCAGGGAGTGCCGAGGCACGCAGCCTGTTTTTAGTCAGGCTGAATAATTGAGTAAGACAAGACAGCGTTTAATATCAGCAGGCCAGATCATCAATCACTGCCATCAACTCCCGTCTCTCTCCCGGTGTCTCCAACGCTTGTCCGCAGCCTGCAGCATCCTCAGCTCTACTCGCTAAACTCATTTTCTGTCTGGCGTCAGTGGCATCCAGCCTGCATCTGGATTCCGGATGCTTTTAGTGTTTTTTAGCTCAGCGTGTGTTTGAAAAGGTGATTGTAATTAACTGCTAACCACAATTCCTTAACGCTGAAGAGTAGAGAAGTTTTGACGATGAAATTGAATGTGGCAACACCAAAACGAAGACTTCTGTTTACACGCAAACACATTCATCTTTCTAGAATGTGACTCTCTGACGGGATTCAGTGACCTGACCTCTCAGGAACTCCTCATTCACAGCTGTGCTGCTTCTTAATAGACCAGATTTGCTTTTGTTTCTACTCAACAAAATTAACTCCAGATCTTTTTTTAACTGTTTTTAGTGTTTCTGGTTTTATAACAAAAAGCCTTTTCCTCCATTATGTTTTAAAGTAGGTGTGCAAACAATTAGTCCAAGTGAAACGTATGTGTGTCCACTAAAAGTTTTTACGTTAACATGTTTATTCACAGATATTGATGAGTGCAGCATAAACCGTGGGGGTTGTAAATATGGCTGCGTCAACGCCCTGGGGAGTTACGAATGTACCTGTCCACCAGGCCACAAGCTGCACTGGAACAGGAAGGACTGTGTTGGTATGTAGCAGCACTGCCCCCCTGTGGTTGATTCACTGACACACACACACACACACACACACACACACACACACACACACACACTCAAAGCAGTTTTTCTCATTCCAGTTTCCTCGTGCTTGGTACATTTCTCTCACTCTCTCTGCTTTTCTTTGCCTACAGTGTGTGATTCTCTGTGGGTTTTGTTTTCCCTCAGAGTTGGTGAGGTGTCCTCTTGGACTGCTGGTACCAAAGGCCACTCTGACCTGCAGCAAGACGGGCAAGAAGGAGAGCTGCTCTCTTACCTGTGCCTCTAAGGCTCACTATCTGGCAGGTAAGTCTCCCACTCACAAAACAGAAGTCATTTTTTAAATATACATATTCTAGACTTATTTTGTTTGTGTGTGACCTTTTTTCACAGAGTCTGATAACAGCTACTCGGTGAGTTGCGGTATCCCCATCCTCAGAGGGAAGTCTCCAGCCAGGCTCAACTCCAGCAGTAGTCAGAGCTGCATAGGTTCGCTGCCCTCCAGATTCCTTTAATCAGACACTTTTAAACGATCTGTCAATCACAGGCAGTCTGTCTTTGATGTGTGACGTGGCCGTGTGCTGCCTCCTACCCACTGTGCTGTGTTTGTCTGTAGAGAATTTGGCCCCTCCAGTGAAGCAGACAGCTTCTTTCAAGATTAAAAACGCCAAATGTCACCTCCACCCGAAGCTGACCGGCAGGACGGAGGACAGAGGACGGACACTTGGACCAGGTCAGTCTCGTTTTATTCTGCTGTAAGATATGCTATTATTTATAGACATTTAAAGGGGTAAACAGTATAATTAAAAGCTGAAAAAAAAATAACTGATTAGTTTTAAACTTTTCTTTGATAAGAAATTAATCGTTTTAATAATTTTCTGAGTAAAAATGCAAAGCATTCACTGGTGCCAGTAAGATTTTGTTGTTGGTTTTTTAGTATTTATATATTTTTGGCTTTAGACTGTTGGTTGGACAAAACAAGTCATTTGGATCTGACACAAAACAATATGCATTTTTTACAATTGTCTTGGGTCAAAAAAGAAAACAATCTTTAGTTGCAGCACTATTGCAGCACAATAGCTAATGATGTGTCTGCTGCCTTTTAGTCATACTTTTCAAGAAATTATTGATCTTGACTCTCAAACATGAATCAAGTTTACTGATATCCTGTTGTTCACAGGAGGGGGGCAGCCCTGCAGCAACTGCCTGGTGACATTTGTCAACCTCAAATGTGACTCCTCTAAGAAATCTAAAGGGCGTCGTGCTCGCAACCCCTCCAACAAAGAGGTAACACGTATAACTTTGGAGCTGGAAGCTGAGGTCAAACCTGGAGACACTACAGGTCAGTCATCAAGTTTAATACAATGTCTTTGCAGCAGTTACTGTCTGTGTTGACCTTGTGATGAGTTTACTGTACAGCCAAACGATTATTTATCATTATTTAAAGCTTGCAACCTAATATACAACCAGTGACACACATTTACTGAAGTACTGTCATTTTTTTAGGTATTTAATATTTATACTACTGCCTATTTAAAGGGAATATTTTGACTTTTTAGTTCACAAAAAATATTTCAGAGCTTTAGTTGCTAGTTTCTTCACCCAGAAGTACATCTGAAACAATTTGTCGATTAACAGAAAAGGAATCGTCTTTTTTATTAACTTGAATTTATTTTTAATAATTGTGATGTTTGAACTGTTAGTTGGACAGAAGAAGTATTGTGAATCTGTCGCTTTGCCATAGGTAATTCTGGCTGCGTTTCTCACAATTTTTTTTACAAACCAAACAACGCTTGATGTTTTATGCATCATCGATTAAACAAGAAAATAATCAGCATATTAATCCATACTGAAAGTAATCATTAGTTGCTGTCCAGTGCAATCAGGATCTGCTTTGTACTTGTGACTGAAACACATGTGTTTTATTTGAACATAAACAGGAAGTTGCAATCTCAGCTGCCTGAGACAGCGCATGGAGAAGCAGGTTAAGACGTATATCAAGGCTCTGAAGAAGTCCATCAACCAGGAGCGCTTCCTGATCCGAGTCGCTGGTTTGGAATATGAGGTGGCCCAGAAGCTTCCCGGGTCGGCTCCCAATCAGGAGAACTGTGGCCCGGGCTGGGAGAGGGACAGCGGCCGATGTGGTAAGACTGGAGAGCTGGACTGGGAGGGTTGGATGAGCTGTTTTACTGTAATGTGATGTTAATGTCATCTCCAGCCATATGCTGTCATAACTGCAATACAAGGTCTTGTGAGGTGAAGTAAACAGTGTCCACTTTATGAGGTTCTCCTTTACAATCTAATGAAGTCCAATACAATTGTTCAGCAATAAAGGCTGCTATTATAATGCCTTTAATGTCTCTTGTTTCTAACAACATGTTAATGTGATTCTAAATAGGGACAAAAAATTAGAAACAACTCTCAATAAAATGTAGTCTTGTACACAACTACCTTTAGACCCACAGTATCGAACATATACTTAAGAAAAAAACATTAATTTATAATAATTATTATTGAATTTAAACATTTCTGATAACAAAAAGTGACTTTGTGAGCTTAGTAAACATAGATGTTATAGTTTGTAGTGTAAATATAGTGTATATTCAAGTTTACTGGCTCATGCTCAACCAATTTTGCATTATTTTGTTAACTGATTAAACTGAAGTGAGTCCTCTCTGACTGGAGCCGTTGTGGATCTTCTCTCAGTCAGATGCTTGTCGGGGTCTTACTACCATGGTGAGCAGGAGCGCTGTGTCCAGTGTCCTCCTGGCACTTTCCAGGAGAAGGAGGGGCAGCTGGCCTGTGACCTTTGCCCCGGCAGCGACGGCCACGGGCCAGTCGGGGCACGAAACATCTCCTCCTGTGCAGGTAGCCTAGTTCTCGTTTAACAATGTTAAACATGTATTTTCTGATAGTTAATATGTATTCCTACTTATTAAACCTTCTCTCCGTGCTCTACAAATCAAATCCAGGCCAGTGTCCAACGGGGTCCTTCTCCAGCGACGGGTTCAAGCCTTGTCAGTCGTGCCCTCAGGGCTCCTACCAACCAGATTTGGGACGGACCCTGTGTTTCCCCTGTGGGGGGGGACTGGGCACCAAGCGGGAAGGTGCCAGCTCCTTCCATGATTGTGAAGTCAAAGGTTGGTTTGTGCTGTTTTTATACAATCAAAGAAGGAAAATGTACTCAAATAATTTTGCAAAACCTTCCCCAATTAATACTTTTATTCATTTCTGCCCTACAGTTCAGTGTTCTCCTGGTCATTACTACAACACCACAGTACACCGGTGTATCCGCTGCCCAGTGGGGACATATCAGACAGAGTTCAGACAGAACTACTGTATTTCCTGCCCTGGGAACACCACCTCTGATTTTGATGGTGCCACGAGTGTCTCGCAGTGCAAGAGTGAGTACGGAAAAATTACTGTTTTGTGTTTTCTGATTACTTAAACATGAGCTGGAGCCTAATTTGTTTTGCTTGTGTACGTCTAGACAGAATATGTGGTGGTGAGATGGGCGAATTCATGGGTTACATTGAGTCCCCCAACTATCCTGGTAATTACCCTGCTAATGTCGAGTGCATTTGGAACATCAACCCGCCAAGCAAGCGCAAAATCCTAATTGTGGTGCCGGAGATTTTCCTGCCCTCTGAGGATGAGTGCGGAGATGTGCTGGTTATGAGGAAGAACTGTAAGTGTCTCTCGTTCCTGATGATGTTTCAATCGAATTTAGTACTTATACTGTGTATAATTGCACCATTCAAACCTAACTAGTCATCATTGTCTTATGTGTGCCCATACAAGGGTCGGCTACATCCATCACCACCTACGAGACATGCCAGACGTACGAGCGGCCCATTGCCTTCACAGCTCGCTCCAGACGTCTCTGGATTAACTTCAAGTCCAATGAGGCAAACAGCGCCAGAGGCTTTCAGATCCCCTATGTTACTTATGATGGTACTTAGCATTCATTACACAAGCTGTGTATTTGTTATCTCTCTCTGCCTCTGGCCCCTTTTAATGTCTTAGTGCAGGTGACAGACGTCTGTCCGTATGTCTTATTCTCATGAACCAGTATCTTAAAGAATGCCTGGAGGGAATTTCTTCAAAGTTGGTAAAAACATGCACTTGGACTCGAGTTACGTACAAAAACGTGCTTTGTGAACTCACAGTGACCTTTGACTACGAAATTAATCAATAACTAATCAATTCATCCTCAAGAAAGGATATGCTAATTACATACAAACTTCTAATAGGATAACATGAGGATGTGAAGATATTTTGGACAGACATGGACGTAAAAAACAACCTGACTGTTTGGCAGATGCATAATTCTAGCTATTACATAACATGTCTCACAATGTGACTTTGACACCTAAAATGTAAAATGCAAATATCTAAAATAAGGAGTAATTTACCAAAGTAAAATGTCCTAAACACTGACAAAGACTCCCATCTTCCCTGAAACCGTGTCCTGGTTTCTCTGAATAATCAACATCCCTCTTTCATTGGACCTACTTTCTAGCAAAGAAGAAAGTAGACAATTATTGACAGTGTGTTCTGTAGCTTAAAATATAATTTCTCAGTCATCACAAACTAAATTATATCAAATGCAATTGTATTGGGCCGAGGTAAAAAAAATCAAAGAATTATCCTCATTGCTAGACATACCACTAGAGGTGGGAGGGGGTATATGTAACGTAACTTGGGTGAACTGACCCTTTAATGTTATTCTGTACTTTTTACATTAAATGGTCTGATAAGTTAGGGATGAAGTTAAAAAGTGTTTATCAGAATTTCATGTGACCAGAAGTAATTGTATCTTGTGTTTTTATAATTCCAGAGGACTATGAACAGCTCGTAGAGGACATAGTGCGAGATGGAAGACTCTATGCCTCCGAAAACCATCAAGAAATCCTCAAGGTTAGCAGATTTGCTTCTCACTGTGTTTGTCTGGCTTCATTTACTGTTGATACTAAAGACCACCTGTGCGAGGTGACTCAGTTAACCAATGAGCTGTACCTTAAGGTGATTTTAGGCCAAACAAAGCTGTTGCCAACAAACATTAGTACTTGCATGAGTCATAAAAATACTGAAATGATTTGCTAATGTTTTCATATGGTAGGCATGTTATTTGTTTTCCAGGATTGTGCAGTCGCTTCAAGTGTAATTCAAATGATTATTAAGGACAGAAATATGCGATCAAGTGTTGCGTTTACACCTGTGTTCTTCCCTACAGGATAAAAAACTGATTAAGACTCTTTTTGACGTGCTGGCTCACCCAAACAACTACTTTAAGTACACCACTCGGGAGTCCAACGAGATGCTTCCTCGCTCCTTCATACGCCTCATAAGCAGCAAAGTCTCCGCTTTTCTGCGACCATACAAGTAAAGACTACAGAGCTGCTGAAGCACGGGATTGTGACCCCGCCCCCCTCACCCCAGACCCCCCTCTCCACCCTATAGGCCATCCCGCAACTGTCCCAGGACTTAAACACAAACATACTAGTATGTTTACCCTCTCTTATTTTCCATAGGCTTTGACAATAAACACTATGCAGACCTGAGAAATAATGAAAATTTGTGTTTTTAGGTTTTTTTGTCAATCTCCATTTCAGCGCAGGTCTGCAATCCCGAGCTCAAGCATTCAGTGGGGATGTAGAGTATGTGAGTGGGTTTGGTTTCTGTTGTGCAATGAAACCACAAAAAACAAAACAATAGAAGCGCCCATTTCAGACGGTAGGAGTGACGTTTTGTGTGCACGGTTTGAGCGTGATAGAGCTAGTTATTGTGTTTGCTTAAATGAGCGGTCTGAGCTCCAACTCCTACCATTAAGTATGACTGTAAGTGTTGTGTAAGTGTTGCGTAACCCCTAGTTCCATCTTCAGTGTCTGTGGGCTGTCCTCGAGGAGGAGCGGCTGGTAAATTCATGTCGCAGCTACGTTCCAGGTCATTCAAAGCCTTACTATATTTGAGCTCTTAGAGCGGTTTCCAAGGGTTTTACTGTTAAAACAGTTAATGTTTTGTTCCGTCTGTCTAGACTGTACCAGCGTTTTTCCAACTTGCAGATTATTTCTGTTGCCCTTTTGTTTTTAAGCCAATTTAAAGCAAATACGGATAGGTGTTTCATCAATCCAGGAACATAGTGGACATTTTGGAGATGAATAACAAACTAATAATTGAGAGCCACAGAAATGAGATAATGTGATGTCTAGAGGAACATGTCTCAGAGAGAGAGAGAGAGTGAGAGAGTGAGATAGAGAGAGAGATAGAAATGTCTTTGAGGGACATTATGTTTGCTGCTTCTTTTAAAAAGGTCACTTTAATTCTTCAATCTCATATTGTCTTTCTGATGTACTCTACACACTAATAGTCTCTAAGTTTAAAACTAAGGAAGCTCCACGTCTGAAATACTTAGTTCTTACACACAGTAAGTTGATAATGTCACATTGCCTGTCTGTGGACTACCAGTTTTATCGTGTTTTTATTTCAATCTTGTAAATAATGAAAATAAATTAGACGAGGGTTGAATTCTTTAATCCTAAATTTCGTACGCAGGACCCCAAAATTGCTTTCTGCCCTTCATGTCCAACCCGTCTCAAATCCAAAGACACCCAGTACTCATTTCAAACACCCCACTTGCATTTTGTTCTGTCCCAATGAAGACAGCTCTTCCAAAGACCACCCAAAAAGGACGGGTCACTTTGTTTTGTGCACTAAATTTAGAGCCCCGTCATCCTACCTTTTGAGTACAAAGTGCAATGAATTACAACACAAATTCAATTTTGGTAACGCCCTTTTGTGACCCACAACAAAGCTTGAGACTCATTGTATTAAATATTTATCAGTCACTCTGGGCAGAAGATGTTTAGGTCGTGTACCTGCTCTTATTAAGAGAAATACAAAAAAAAAAAAAAAAAAAAAAAAAAAAAAAAAAAAAAAAATGTAAAGTCTGTCAAGAAATGTAATAAATATTGAATATTTGGTGTGAAGAAAATATTTTGATTTCAAAACAGCGACCAAACAGGGTAAAATTTAAAATTTATCAATATGATATATGTCTGGACCTTCCAAGTAGATAAAGGAATTGTTCAACATTTTTGGGAAATATGCTTATTTTGCTTTCTTGCTGAGAATTAGATGATAGTTAGCAGTTAGCTTAGCACAATTACTGAAAACGAAGGGAAACAGCGAGCTGTCACAAACATTGGCGATTCCAGAAGGACGCTCAGAAAGAAAGGGAATAAATATTTCTCAATATGCTTAGACTTTTCCTTAGTCCCTCTTTTCCTAAATCCTTGCAAATTTCCCCGCTGCGGGACTAATAAAGGATTATCTTATCTTATCTAGCACCACCACTTCAGTCGAATTGGTATTGATGACTGCATGATGATAATGATGATCTCAACACTTTGTCAAATTAAATTGAGTCGACGGTTGCTCTCTGATATTTTGAATTCTTCGGGGGGCCCACTAGTGTAAATAAAAATGATTGGTACAGGATATGAAGTGTACCATCCCAATACGTTAGGATGACAAAGGGATTTTGACCACATTGTCAAACTAGGGCGATGCTGGCCCAAGCCACGAAGAACTCATGTCAGGTTGAAATTCCTCTAGACTGGTCAGTATGTTCATGCTCTCCATGCCAGCAGGCAGCACCCCAGTGTAATCCCTTAGCCCACTTGCCCCAAAATTCCCCCTCCCACCAGAATCAGCTTCTTTCCTGCAACCTGTTCTTTTTTGTTTGTTTTTTATTGTTGCCTTTTAACGAGAGTTTGCTATGATGTATCATAGAGTTGATAATGATATTTGCACTTGAATTGTTCTTGCTCATGTAAAGAAATGTCTGGATTTTGTAATGTCTTTTTAAATGAATGGAATTGGTGTTCTTATTTTCTTGTAGCTTGTTTGTTCATGAAATGCTCACTCACCGTTTAGTCTATAGAAATGATGCATAACATTATCTGTAAAAAAAAAAAAAAAAAAAAAAAAAAAAAAAAAAAAAAAAAAGCTATGTACAGAGGTGAATGAAACAGGTTTGTACTTGTTACTGCCCAAGACACTTATTGAAATAAACATACTGTACTTCAGCTTCATTTCAAAACATATTTTAATGTCTGTATAATAAGTTTGGAAAAGTCTTATCAGCAGGTAAGAAAATATATCACTATAAGTGTATTATTATAGGTGTATTGTGGACTACTTTTAGAAGGAAGACATGAAGCTTAGACTCCTCCACTGCCACAAAACTGTTTCACGTTTCAGCTAACTCATTAGTTCCTCCTGTAGGTACGACGTGCTGAAATAAAAAATAAAAAAAAGTGGGGATCATAATGAATTAATCAAAAGTGTTTGAAAACCATGAATGTGATGAAGCTCATACACAACAAAACAATTGATTACTTACGTGTACATCTAGGGAGCCTAGGTGACCATCGGCCATCACCACCACAGGTAACAGTGCTCGGGCCGGTCCTTGTGTAGCCTCGGTTACACTCTATTGATACAGTGTCCCTTTCTTGATACAGCCTGGAATGAGCTCCCCTCCAGTAGCCGTTGGCCACATTTGGAGCTGAACATGTCATTTCTGTGAGGAAACAGAACTCAGTTTGTATTCTAGTGATATCAAATACGATAAATGTGTTCAAAAGATTAAAAATAAAATAAAAAGCTGTTGCTATTAGTGGCAAGGACCTCTGCATTTAGGAGGAGGATCACTCCATGTCCCAGTCTTGGTGCACCAAATATCCCTTTTTCCAATAAGGGTTCCCACACGACAATGATAGCGAACTACAGTCCTGTATGAGTAAGGCGGCTCCTGAGGGCCGGTCATCTCGGCATTCGTGATTCCTGGAGGCTCCGCACAGACAGCAGCTGGAAGAGATAGAGAAGTGTTGGAACAGCTAAAGAGGTAGGAAACTTAAAGGCCACAAAATAAATGATTATAGATCACGGCACCTTCACAAGCAGGAACACGGCCGTCCCAGCCTTTACTCAGGCAGTTTCTGGTTGCCGGTCCTACAAGATGATGCCTAATGAAAAAAATGAATTGTTCAGAGAGTTTCAGAGATGGAGAATGCATAATCTTTCAGTTAAAAAGAATAATCCAATAAGTAGAACGGACCTTCCCATTCAAATAAACATAGCAGGATAGTCAATGTTTCATACATACCAAGTCTCACTGGCGGCCATTTTTATGTATACCGTTGTAGCAGGCTAACTTAATGTGTTTCTATGGGCAATATACAGTGCTGTGCAGCGTAAAATTCAAAGAAGTCATAGTGTGTAAATAATTATGCCATTTAAAAAAAAACAAAAAAACATAGTATGTCATAATATAGCACAGCAGTTAAAAAAAAGTCAGTATATGTCTCAGAAAATATATATACATTCATAGCATGTCATAAAAAATGTTTAAAAAAAAAAGAACTGAACATTGCAGTGGGATAACTCATTACATTTCTATGTTCATTGCACAGTGTAATGAGAAATTCTCTTTTGAAAAAGTCAAATGACGACAGCACACAGCTAAACGGCCGTTCCACTGTAATTCTATCCACACGGTAAGACAGCTGTGCAGTAGAAGGATGTTCCTTACCCCTCAGCACAGACAGCCGTAGCAGTGTCTCCAAACTCCACTCCCGTATAGGTAAACTCTCCATTAATAATCTCTCCTGCAGGGCCACATGCCTTTCCTTTTAAGCATGAAAAAAGGTTAAAAAAGTTAAACAGGCAATTATGGCTTTGTAATATATTCTCAGCAATAACTTTTTAGACACATCGTCAGCTAATTAAATAATGTTCTTAGGAAATAAAAAATGATTAACAAATCTTTAACGCACATGCAATTCAACACAGAATTCATATACATACATTTAGATCTTTAATAGTATAGAAACGGATTTATAAAGCTCTATACAAGGACTGAGAATCATTTTTAATAGTTCTTACGTTCACATTTCAGCAGCAGTGGTGTCCACTTTCCCTTCATACAACTGCGATATCTGCTGCCGCCTGAGTGAGCGTATCCGATGTCACACACACAGTGGACTCTGTCACCAGGAGCGAACGAGGTCATCATGAAGTACTTATCAGCGAGGTTGGCGTTGGAGTCCTGGGGAATTCTGGCACACCGCATCCACCTGCTGAACAGAGGAAAGGGTCCATCTGGATACACTAACGTTTTACCACCTCCTTTTAATAAACCACACAGATGGTTAGAAAATACCAACTTACTTTCTTTATCGGCTGACGGAGTTTTATTGGGTGAAGGCATGCATCGGGGGGGCTGAGGTTGCCACAGGCCACCAGGTCCACAGGTGATCTGCTGAGCTGCGTCCAGCTGGAAACCCGGACTGCAGGTGAAGTTGACGTGGTCTCCAACTCGGTAAACAGAAACAGCTCCAGTACTTTTCACAGAGTTGGCCACTGCAGGCGGGGAGCAGGTGGCCTCTCCCACTGAAGAGATTCAAATTATCTTTCTTTAATAAAAAAAGTTTCCTGCAAATTAATTGCATGGTCTGATAAAGACAGTATGTGTAACTAACTATTCCTGCCATGCTTGGAGGAAAATATGCTAGTAGGTAGATTTAGCCCTGGACACCAGATGTCACCAAAAACATGCCTGTTAAACAACTTATTTTCTTTATTGGCATAATGAAAAAACATCTTTTTTAAATAAATTAAGGGGAGACACCCGAGGTGAAAAAGGTTTGAAAACTGAACTTATCGTCCCCAGTTGATTACTTACATTAATGAAGTTTTCTAAAAATGTTTAAGTATGTAAATGAGGTATTATCTTATCAAATATGTACAAATTCCAAAACAGAAATCTGAAAATTGGATAAAGCTAGGGTTCAAAATTCTCATTTCATTACCCATGTAAAAACTTTTTTTAGGAGGAATCTTGTACCACGCCGTAAAGCACAGAATATTGGCATTCAAAAAAATAAAAATAATAATTGCCATGTTTTTAGGAATAAAAGCTCTATAAATCAGGCTATGAATGATATAAAATGTAAAAACCTTCAGAATAAAGATGGGCATAAAACCGGGAAGTTCTGGCTCAAAGTATGAGAAAAAAAAAATCTCAATGAGAAATCAGCCTATAAAGACATGTGTTGTAAAATTCCACACATTTTGAAAGACAATACTGAACATTTTAACCAATAGATATTAACCAAAAACTTCCCAAGTTGATTACGAACAGAAACTAATTATTTTGTGTGTGACAAGTTTTGACATTTTTTGTTTAATTTTCCAAATGAGCCATTATCTGATGCAAATTTTAGGAGAAATCTACAGACTACAGAGTGTTTAAAAAAAACACCTAAATATTGTGTCACATTCAGGCATTCGTTACTCACTGCCACCTTAGATTACATCTTAAGGTGCAGCGACCAAGGTGTGTAAAGATATCAATGGGTTGGCGAGAACACGCCTTTGATGATGCTCGGTTACTCACAGACACAAGATGGCAATTCACCAGTCCAGCCAGTCTTCTTGCATATCATGTAGTTGAGTCCTTTCAGAGTGTATCTGTCAACATGGAGATATACTTATCACAAATTTGGACACCTATTGTAACAGACTTTTAAATGACTTCCGTTAGGATTCAACTTACCCGTCCTTGCATATAGCATAAACTTTCTCCCCGAGGAATGAATTGATTCCATACTGGAACTCCCCGTTAGGTAGATCACCAGCATTCCCACATGATTTCTCTGTCGGAAACGAGATTGTAAATGTGTTTTGTAAATGACCAATCACAACAGGAAACAAGGGTGGAATATGATATGCCAGATGGAACAAAAACAGGGCAGACCACTTTGTGTCACCATGTTGCAAAACAATCATCATAAGCTGCTGGAATGCCTACGTGCCAACCTCCGTTTGTGGGTTTTATGGAGAGGATTTGGTCAACATTTTGGTTGTGTACTTCTGCTTAAAGGCATGACAGCATAAAAACCGGTCTGTGTAAGAGCTCCTGAGGTTATTTAAACTCCACAAACGGATGTGTCCGACACGCTGATCACAAATCAAACAAGATTTCACTTGTTTTGTCTCATCCATGGGATTAAAATAATGTATACATTAGTTTGTATAGGAGTCTACAGAGAGGAGCTTGTATTTTCAAAAAGGTTGCACTTGCAGATCATTTTTACCATATATTAAATATAAAAATACAAAAAAACCCAGCTAAAATTCCTTTCTAATGTTAAATAGAAAAATACCTTTTTTAACAGTCTACCTATTCAAATATTGATAAGATACATACTTCCTTCCTTATTTTCTTTCAGCTCTCTCAGCACCAACAAGTACAGAAAATGAAGCAAGTTTGTACTTCATGACAAGTGAATCCTGCTGTCAGTTATCAGATACAGTCCAACAGCAATGATAACCACAAAGTTAGTTAAAGACTATAAATAAAAAGCAAATGAAAGTGAGCATCAGGGATTTTTACGACACTTGTATCCGTTTGTCTTTCACACTCTAAATATTAATGTTATCAAATAGTAGCCAGTAAGAACCATAGCTCTTTCAATGGACTAAAGGCTACATAGTATTGGAAAAAAGTGCATCTGGCAGCAGTATGAATCAGGTCAACAAACTTCTCGGAGGGGAAAAAAAAAGGATATACTGGTTTCTTTGTTGTTGTTTTGTTCAGTAGGGTTTAATGGGTCTTTTTTCTTTTTTAAGAAAGGCAATAAATCAATCCACTGGGTGCATGAGCATTGATTTAAGACACACATAGATGTGAACCTCTCCTTTAATTTAGTGTTATGTTCAGGTCAAACATTTTTTTATTTTTGTTCAGACCTTTATTTTTTTTTTAAATGTTGTATTGGTTCTCTTTAAAAATTGCAGTAATCACAACAAGTGTGTTGGAATAAAATGTAGGTTCCCTCACATGGTCGCTAGGGGGCTTCAGGTTGTTGATCTCACAATTAAAAATAAATAAATAAAATAAAATACACATAAATTCTCACTGAATTTAAAAACACTTTACAGTCTATTAAGCCTCTTATTACTGAACTGGATGGTTAATAAGTGAACTTACTTTCACATTTCAGAGTGAGCTGGGTCCATCTCCCCCCCACGCACTGCACCGCCCTGCTCCCTCTGGATGGAGTCAAGTCCTCCCCGCACTCATAGTACACCTTCTCCCCGCTGAAGAACTTCTGAATCCGCGTGTATTTCTTCCCCAGTGCGGTGTTCGGGTACTCCGGAGGAGCCGAACATTTCTTTGGTACTTGAGCTGGTTTTTAAAGATTAAAGAAAGTTAAAATTACAAAGTTAAAATATCAAAAAAATAACAATCACAATCTGCAAAATGTGGATTTTAATTTAACTTACCTGAAGCCAGAAAGGCAAATGATAAAAGCAGAAAATGACAGCCGAAGTTCCTCATGGTTTGTGATCCGTGTAGCTCCGGGCAGTGAATCGGATTACAGCCCTAATGCCACCAGCAGTCTCGGATCAGCCAATTTATAGAGGAGGGGTGGCACCCAGCTGATTGGAACAACATGAAGGCAAACACAGGGACACACAGACTGCGACATCAATCCAACAATGTCTGTCCAACAACAAACATAGCTGCCATAAAGTCATCTGGATAACTTTAAGGATTTAACCAACTACATTTAATCCTAAACAAGCCAAACAAGCAGATAAGATGTGTTCAGTATAACAAGTTAGATGTATATAGATTGAAGAAAGTATTTTTAGACTTTTGAAAGATAGAAAGATATGTAAAAAAAAAAGACATTAAAGAAACAAAACTCCCATCATATTTCAACACCACTTTTACTAATAAAAAAAGATATAAAATATAAGAATTCTCATTTAACCCTTTAGTATTGTTCGTCTAAACCTAGTTTAATAGATATCATCATTGTATTGTATTATACATAGAGGTATTTCTAATATTTTGTAAATTAAGATCAGTCAGGGCACTGAATATTGCAAAATGACAAAATACAATTCAACAGCACTACAGTTTCTATAAAAGATCACACAGTTGAATAAACACCTCTTTAAAAGTATATAATAAAAAACTATTTGACCTCCTGACCACTAAGTTTATATTAAAATGTATTTGTATATTTGTATTTCCACTTCCACTTATCTTTCTTTAGTTGTACTATTTTAACTGTATGGAACTCTTGACCCGGTCGCAGCGTTTTCAGCCTCTCTGGTTATTTTTAATCAACACAGAGCGCTGGTTTGGTTTCCTTTCAGTGGTTCCTGCAAAGTCACAACAGAGCTTTTGCCAGCATGGTTTTGAGTCACTGACTGTGATTGTGCATCAAAGCCATAAACGCAGAAACAGCAGCCAGCTCCTTTACACGTCTTTAAAAGTCATAGAAATGTCATAGTATAGTATGCCATAAAAAATAACATAAACATTTCATAGTATAGTAAATCATTAAAAAAAGTCATATAAAAGTCATTGTATAGTATATTTTTATAAAGTCATAGTATAGTATGCCATAAAAAAGTCAAACAAAAGTCATAATAAGTCATAGTATAGTTTGACATACAAATTTATAGTAAATCACAGTTTAGTTTGCCATTCAAGATTCAAAACTGAAATCACTTTATTGTTATACAGCTAAATATGTTTGATAATGGCAGTGAGCAGCAGTTTGGTATTGTTTTATATTCATATGTTAACATCTTAATCTACACAGTATCTGGTAACTAAATAGCCATCAGAGGAGTATTTTCATCCAAAGGGAAGTGCAGAATGAACATAAAAATGCTCAAAATAAAACTGCACAATTCACAAGTAAATGAATGCTGTTGCCTCTGCCTCTACCTGGTTCTGCAGGTAACAAGACATGTCATTTCATTACAGTCCCTCTGCCTCTGGACCATGAATATGTTTTGACTCCTATTTCTTTGTTTATTATCTGTAATCCGTCTGGAAATTCTTTTTATCTGAATCCACACATTCAAGGATCATTTCAAGCGTCAAAGCAACTTGCTGATTAAATTCTCTGAAATATAACTGATTGGACCGTTTCCTTCTCCCTGTCCCTGATGACTCACCCTGCAGCTTATAAAAGTAAACCACATTCATTTAAAGCTTTTTACATCATTTTAAACACTCAGTGAGCAGATCATGATTTGTAAAAACTGAACTTTATGTCAGTGTTGGATCAGTAAGATTAGTCAGTTTAATTAAACCACCCATCTTTGTCTAGGTTTGGATTTGGAAGATGTCTGAATTTTACACTTAGAATTCACTCTTTGAGTTTTGGTGATGTTTTTCCAACTCTTTAGGGACATTAAGTTTAGCATACAGGAAGGTGACTCCCAGTGAGCTCACACACTTCAAGAGACTTGTCTGATGTCAAAATAAACAGAAGTCACTGCAATAAAATTAACTTTATTAAAGGAAACGTGTACTGTACAGTGCGCAATGACATTTAAGCTCTTTTTAACACATTCAATCCTTTTGTCACAGCCTTGTTGTCCTTTAAATAAAGGAACCTTTTTCGAAATATTGAACATGCTGATATACAAATCAAAGTCATGCGAATAGATGTTATCCATGTGGTTACTATGACGCTAGTAATTGGCATACAGTATATTTGTTGCATCAGGAGTACATGGTTGATGTATTTTAACTATGAAGAATTAAAAGGCATTCAAATTCAATAGCACTTTGTGTTAGAAATATTTGCATCAGTTTCATGAAACTCAAATGTCATCAGCTTTACATTAACACAGTGGACAGCTGATTATATTAAAGCTGTTATTTGAGTGGAAGGCAAACACAAATAAAGACAATAACAGAATTATGTCACAGTTTTTTACAAAGCCAGACAAAACATTTCTTTACAGCTTGTGTCTGATCATTGCAAGCTTAATATGCTTTAAATCACACTTCAAAATAAAATGATTACGACATCTTGTCAAACCAACCGAGAGAGAGGGTGCAGATCACCTGGGAATGTTGATCTTAAAGAAAGAATATGAGGAAAAACTACGGCTTTACATGGCTTCCTTTAAGAGAGACACTCTCTTACACTAAAACTAAAAGGCAAGTCGCTTCCATTGAGGTATAAAATCACAATCAACATGTTCTACATCTAATCCAGCATCATATGACTGTAGACTACAGTATCTGGAGTGCGCTGGGAACTAATGGATGGGATTTCAGAGTTTCTACTTCCTATAAATATCTACATTCTTATATATCTGAGCTGGATCAAAGCCTAGATATGAAGGCTTCTGTGCAAAGGCATTGAGTTCATGTATGTATGTGCACACTTACTAACACAAACATAACCTATCCCACAAAAAACAAAGAGTTAACACATACATGGTTACACAGATACATTGTTTAAGGATGTAATGGCTGAAGCTGGTGAGCATTTTACTGCGGGTCCTCAGAACTGGTGATACATCCATGTGGAGGAAAAGCCTGGGGTAGGTGTCAAAAAAACAAAGATGTGAGATGTTTGAAGTGGAGATCACAGATGTTCCACATAATAAACAAGATGAAGAGGCTGAAAATACCTCATTCTGTGGTTCTTTAGTTCCGAACACAGTCGCCTGTGTCTGCTGCACTGAACCCGTTTACCGAGTCCTGCAGCACGAGAAAAAGGGAAGGGAGACGGCATTAAGAAAAACACCGAACCAAAACACCACTGAGGCGTTTGTTTTGACTGGCACCGACCGAACTTGAGCTAATACTAAAATCTGAGGTCACCAGCCGGAGTGAAACGCTCCCTTTTTCTGCCCTTTTTTAGTTTTGAGCTTTTTTTTTTTTAGTTTGAGCTACAGCGAAAAATCACATCCAAGATGCGTGTGTAGGCCGCTTTGTTTGTTCATAACACCTTTATAATTTTTATTGGGCCCTGATCTCTGGAATATAACATCTCAATACACAGAGCACAGAAACCAATAAAAACAAGGCTGTATACAAACAACTAATAATACAGTCAGTTGATAACATAAATCTAAACTAAATTTATTTTACTATTTATCTTTCACTTTTGTAGCTCCTATCCAGTTTACCTATTGTCACATAGTTTCCTATTAATTCATTTTCTCATCTTTAAAATGATGAATATATCCAGTAATAGTCACTACACAAACCTCTGCCCCCTCGGACGCCTCAGAGAACTGCATGCTGGGTAAAGTAGGGGCCTGGGACATGCGGGCATGTGGAGGGTTGCCCATGCTGTAAAGGCGAGGTCGTTTAATCTGGTCCTTGCTGGACAGCGGGGTGAAGCTGTTTCGTCGGATGAACGCCGGCGGCACGGCATTCTGTTCAGTGAAGAGCAGACAGACAAGGTGGGCTGAGTAACACATGTGTTGTCGTTTTTCTGGTGTGGTACTAATAAAAAGCACTCCTACTGAAGGTCTGAAGTCACTGCGTCCTGTAACTGCTGGAGGGGCAGGAAGGAGAAAACAACCACTGAGACAAACAGCCATAAATATAAAGATCATTGTTATTTTGGTCTCAGCAGACAGGATACATCTCACCAAATTTACGAGGGGTTTCTCAGTAAATGTGTTTATGTGTTTATGTAACACCCTCTCTGTCTAGGACTCTTGGTTTCAACACTGCACTCATCAGAACAAACTCTACAACCAGGGATTAGATATGAAGCCTGCTGATAAGGAAATAAAGACAAAAAGGCTCTGAATATGTCATAGAAATTCCCCAGATAAACAGATTCATTTTCTGTGCCGGCTCACTAATGAACATGCAGTAAACTGTTTGGGGATGGAGTTTGAAAAGTCCAAGGGCCTGATGTAGACATGATGCAAAAACCATCCTAACAGTATAAAGTATGCCCACTTCCCACATATAAACTACTATTTGAAATATAAGATCTTATGGTGAAAATGTGAAGCCACATACTTCATATGTGTGAGGTTGCAAAGTTTCTAGTGGTTCAAGAGGATAAAATTATTATTAATATAATAGAAAGAGAGAAAAGCCACGACTTGATCATCTTGTGACCCCTTTATCTTGTTGGGGGTTCCTGACCATTACTTTCGAAAATATTCAAACGTTATCATTATGTTTATTTACTTATGAAGCATTTTATTTCCTTTTTTTTTTTTTTTTTAAATCATTTTATTGTTTACTGTGAGGGCGTTGCTCCCATAGCTTTTGGTTTAAGACACTGACCACGAACGCCAACATCCCTGGTTAGAGTCCGGCGAGGACTTTGGTTTCTCTCCCTCATCACTCTACTATCTATAAAGAAAATGGCCAAAATAACACTTTAAAAATCAAAATTCATCATGAGGCACAAGTATCTTTCTATACAAGCACGACTGAATTGATTGTCTGAAGCTAACAGAATCTGCCTTTTAAAAAGAGACTTATAAAACAGGTCCTATATCTGATAAGAAATAATGAATATGGATGTTTCTCTCTGTACGAGTTCATAGTAAACCTGCACAGAGTTTTATGCCTCTTTCCCCTGCACTTTTGTGGAGAGACTGGCTCCTGGCAGTTGTGTAATTTTGGTCCAAACTAAATATAGCCGTGGTCAGTTTGTCCAGTCATCAGCGTGCTGGCTGCACACACTAGAAACGTGCACTAGACTGAACTTGACTGGCAACTTTAGACAAATGTCACAGTGTGTTTATGACAGAACTTAAAGAAAAAGGTCACAAGCTTACTAATGGTCTGTCTCTGTGAGTGTTGACAGCCTCAACCTTCAGGTCAAACATGTCCACTTTACAACCTAGAGGAGGGAGACGGGAGAAAAATACATCAGAACCCAACAAAGGGAGAAAGTTTATTTAACTTGTGAACAGTGAAGTGACTTACCGTAAGCAACAGGGGTGAGTTTGAGGACTGTGTGCAGGGGACACTTCAGGTAGGGTAGATCATCTGTGCCAACAAAACAAATAAGAATAAAACTTGACATGTTTGTGTTTTCCCCTCATTTATTTTGGACGGTGCATGAAGCTATATTAAGACAGCAGTGCTACGTGTCCCATACAGGGGGTGGGTGCAGTAGGATGAAATGCCAGAGTGTCGGAGCTGCACCCACACTGTTTGGGTTCTGCAGTCATCAGACTGTGGTTGAGATGTTGACAACCTACTTCCTCTGCTGGCTGACAAAACCAATGCCTAATTATGGATTTCATTTTGAGCAGCATTTTCCACTCTACCCACCCAGTTATTGTTCTGGTTTCCTATTTTTCACTTGTGTGCAAGAGCCAGTCGAAATATCTGTCATCATTGCTGCATTGTTAACTTGAAGAGTAATCCTCAGTAGGTGGGAGGCTACCTGCCCTCCTTCTGTATTACAATGGATCAATTAGATCTTATGTGTCTTCAAATGTAATATACCTTTAGTGAATCTGTACTTTCAAGCATTCTGACCTTTTTTTTCTTTTTTTTTTGAAGTGCTAATAATATGTATATTTTTCTTGTGCTATGTTGTTGTCATTGTTTTACTGTAATTGTGTTTACATTTGCATATGGAAAGTCTTTGTTACATTTAAATTGTATTTATTTGCAACTTGATGCTTGAAGTACACTCCTTTACCTACATATTAATGATATAAAGAGTCCACTGCAACATGGCAGGCTTGTTCTGTCATTAAAACATACTAAAATACTTTATGTTACTTTAAACATGAGGAATCTGCAATCGTCTAACTGTGCTGATTTTTTTTTTTTTTTTCTTTGACATTTTTGTTGTTGTTACAGTTTATAATGTTTAATTGGGGGGGGGAAATGACCAAACATAGTGGACAAAAAAAAACTGTCATCATTACTGACTCTTTAAGAGCGTCACAAAGTCTTTTGACACACAGTCCTATTGTTAGTGTATGTTTGACGTCATGATTCAGTGTCTGATTAATATCATTGTCTTGCTTTAAAATGAATCATCTTTTACACAACTTTAAGCAAGAGTGGAGTCTGAATAAAATAATACACATCTCTTCTTCTTCTGGTCATGTGTAGCTGATGATGTCGCTCAGGAAACAAAACATACGTCTAAAGTGTGATTAGCCTATAAACAGGACTATTTGTAGTCTGTCGTCCATAGTAAGGGTTCTTCGTTTGGGTCGAGCTAAATGCTTTGAGTCATATTTGCATTTTCGGCATTTGAAAGAATCCTGACAATGGCGTCCTCTTGTGGGGACATAAAAGAATACACAGTGTCAGACAGCAATTCAACTCAGGTGTTTCATTACTATCCTCTGTCAGATTAGGCTAAAACATGATCTATTCATTGTAACAACCCACAGGTGAATTGTTACTGCAGTTAGAGATCTAATTACTGAGAGGGTCAGTGTTAAACAGGTCTCTGCTTCGGCCCGGAGGTCAGGCTGAGATATACCTAAAGGTTGCAGTGATGAATGTGTTCTCAGGGGAACAATATGACCTTGAATTTCAGATAAACGATAAAAACAGCTGTTGAAAGAGACTCAACAGCATACTGTAAATATTTTTATAATATGAGGCTTTGTCTAGGCATGTATCATGTGTCTTGTTTCTGCATGTCACCTGCGCTCTTATCTAGAAAATATGCGAGCAAACAGCGCATGACGGCCTGATGACAGATGACAAGAACGTTGCCCTGCCGCTCCAGCTCCATGATGACGGGCTCCAGCCGCTGGACCAGGTCCTGGTAGGACTAGAGCATAGGGTACATAAAAGTTTGATTCAGTTGTTATTGAAGATTATTTTCCAGGTTATTATTGAACATTTACTGCCTTGCGGTTTGTACCTCTCTGCCAACCAGTCAGTGTGAGTAAGAGTCCTAACAGTGACTATTCTGATCACAGGTTTCACTTCCTCCATGTTTATTTCCTCAACTGTAGCTGTGTTTTTAATCATATCTAAGAAAGAAAATCTTTTCAGATGGAAGTCCTTGAAGCAAAACCTCCTTAAATGGGAATCTGTGAGCTGTACAAACGTAGGCGTCTTTGACACGAAAAAAGGTTGAGACCCACTGCTAGAGTATGTCAGAAAGAAAGTCAAAATGAATCAATTACAACCTCACAGTATTATTGCCCCCTCAAACCAGGCAACTTACAATCGTCTCCCATGTCTGTCCAAAATGTCATCATTTTATCCTTTTAGACATTTGTGTAAAATTACCACAATTAGCATATAAAGTCAAAAATGTGTTTTGTGGGGTCACCTGACCTTTGACCACTAAAATCTAATAATCATCTTTGAGTCCAGGTGGAAGTAAGTAGCAGATATTCCCTCCAGGTGTTCCTGAGATAACGCATTCACAAGTGAGAATGACGACCAAACTGAAAACATAACGTTGCTGGTGCAGAGGCATAAAGAACTAAACGGGGAAAAGCCAAACAGACTTTAATCTGTCAGGTTCAAGAAAGACAAAGGGAAAGAAAAAGGATTCTACCTCTCCTCCTGGGTAGCGGTAATGGTACTTGTCCTGTTTCCTCATGGCAAACTCCTCTGGGTACGTTTCCTCAATAACTTCATAGGACATTTCTTCGCACACTCCCTGAAACACAATGTAGGCTAATAAAACACCCAGCCTCACAATGGATGCCTGTTTCTTCAGTTAAACATCGGAGGACATACAGCATCTATTTCGTTAAGGATCTTCCACTGCTCGTAGGGAACCCCCAGCTCCTCTGCCGTCTGAATGGTGCGTCTCAGCTGGCTCGTCCAAACCTTCAGGTCTGACAGATGGTGCTCCTGAACAAAATCCTTCAGTTCTGTCGAAAACTGACAAGAGAACATACGAAAGAGACGTTAATGCTGGAGAAGTGACATCCAAACACAGAAAAAAAGTGTTAGTTATTAGCAGCAGGATTTTAGAACATCTTCATCTTACTCAATTAATGCTAAAATAAATTGTTTACAATGTGTTGCTTAACCTCCGTTGTTCAGGACATTATATTAAAGGACTAGCTTGACATTTTGGCACAAACGCTTATTATCTTTCTTGCCCAGAGTTAGATAAGAAGATTGACTCTACTCTCATATCTGTCCATAAAAAAATATGAAGCCAGCAGCCAGTTATGTTAGCTTAGCACAATGACTGGGAACAGGGGGAAACAGCTAGCTAACTAATACACTATGTAAAAGAAGAGCCTGTTTCAAGTCTTTTAAGATATTTTTAAGATGTATTTTTAAGATACAAATATGACAACGGTCTCATAATTAAATAAGTACCAAAAATCTCAATCCCTTCCAGTAAGAGTTGGAGATGCTGCTTTCTTTTTTCAGCCTAAAAATGTAAGAGTGAGGTGAATTGTTGGAGCACCTGTCTCCCTCTCTCCGACAGCTCAGAGTCTCCCCCGATGCGTCCCTCCACATTGTGATGGCTCTCTCCGTGCCGACAGAGGTAGATGGAGTGGGAGTGCACGTGGATGTTCATGAGGTAGTACACTATTTTACTCTGGATGTAGTCCTGCACCTTGTTGACCAAGAAACGACGGCCGACATTGATGACCTGGATGAAGGAGAGGTTCCTGTGTGACAGAGAGAGGAAAAAAAAAGGACGACAGAAAGTGAGTCAGTAACTGAAAACAGGATATCTTGTACTTTTGGTGTAGTCTAAATATCCTGCTATTAAGTTTATCAAACGTTCCAGGACATTCTGTGTCATAACAACGGCGAGGTTCAAGACTATCAACAAGTATTCTTCTTCTCTACAAACAAAGTCAAGTATGTGGGCCTATCTTAAGTTAAGTTAGGTTACTTTATTCATTTTAACATACATTTAATGAAAAAATGATCAGTTCATTTATAAAGAAATCGAACAAAGGAAAGATTCTGAATTAGTGGTGATTCTGGATCGACATGAGTTACATTTCTTACTAATTGTTACTACTTTGGGGTTTATCTTATACCAGCTCCTCAAATCAAAACCCATTAAATAAGAGACAATAACCAACATGATTATAAATAAGATCCTGTTTCCACCAGGTGGACAGTTTCTGTTCTGTTCTTACCCACATAAAGACAAATAATCTACAAGGCCAAGACAAGGAAATTATTTTAGGACAGTTGGTTCTAAAATAATTCTCGTGTTGAGAAGTATTAAACAATGTCAAGTCAAAAAAGAGAGACGTACAACTCGAAGCTTTATTAACAAAATGACTTCTTACTTGTCGTGTTCATCCGGATCCAAAGGTTTGTAGGTCACTTTGTAACATTCTATTCTCTTCAGAAAATCCTCCATGACACTTTCTCGGTCCCTCTCAGGGTAATCTGGGCTGGACACCTTCACATCCTTTGTGAGAGAGAGACATTTGTAGATATGACATCCAACAAGGAAAAAACTTTGCTTGTAACTTGTAAAAAAGTATAAAAGCAGAATTTACCAGGATATTCGTTGCGATGACGTCGGGATCGTCGCATATCGATTCAACAAAAAACACCTGACAAAAGGTGCAAATCATTAGAAATTCAGAATTCATGAGAAAATACCCTGACCTTTAATGATGAAATCATGAATGTAACTCTGACCTTGTATGAATTATCCTTAGCAAAACTAAGGATGAGCTCCCTCCTCTCTCTTGTCGTGTTGGTGGCATCAAAAACCTGACAGACAACACAAGATATTCAGCCCAAATCAAATTACAATTCATATCCATTAACAATAGATTCACTGTTCGGTGTTTAGTGTCCATACAGCGATCTGGCCTCCCTCCTCATTCAGATAGGCCTTGACATCCTCCAGTGCCACCATAGCACACTGTCTGTTGATACATATTAAGAAAACTGATCAGGAATTAAAAGAAGCTTTAAAATGCATCTTAAAATATATAATGTGCTGTAATAATTGTAGCCCCATTTGTTAAACAAAAGCTCTGCAGCCAAAAGAGAAATGCGCATGACAAATCAACCAGGTGCTTTTATTGGGCTTTGTAATTACAACCCTGTAAGTCGTGCAGAGCGACAGATGTGGGAAAGGAGCCAATCTAAGATAAGCAAAAGGAGGTCAACGCACTGACAAACCGTCTTACTCACTTTCTAATTTGCATCGCTTCTTTATTGTCATGTCTGAAGAAGTCGTAGGACTTGTACGACTGCACTGCTTCTCTTCTATAAACTCCAAGGTTAAACACTGCAGAGGGAACCGAGAGAGAGAGAGAGAGAGAGAGCGTCAGATAAAGCCGTGAGAAGGCAGTGAAAAGGATTAGTGCTTATGCTCCGCTGAGGCGGTGGCTTTCATCTGGACCCAGTCTGCCAAACCAGTTCTCCTGCATTCCATTCAGGTGAAAGCACACCCTTACGACTACAAACAGAGGCAGGGTGGTGCCATATAATGAACAATAAATATACAAAGCATTGCCTTAAGCATAACATTTTCAGATAAGTCATATTTTTTTATTTAGACAGGAACGTCCCACCAAGAGGAGCGCAATAAATTACACATAAAAGCAACACAAGAAAAACGGCAAAAGAGGAGATGCTTACAGGACATACCAACTATGTGAAACAGCAACATGTTGCCTTCAAGGTAGTTTGTAAAATACCTTTGAATGCAGTTGGATATCTTTGAAGGTCATCACAGTCCTCATAAGAGAACAATGTGTCATGGTGCCACCCTGATTCAAGTTACCTGCAGATGCACGTCTGCACTGTCCCTCCCAAAAATAACTTTTTACAGTGACTCTGGTATTTCACAGGGCCAACTGAGGCTCTGGATACAATCGTAACCGTTTTTTTTATTGGGTTTATTTCCCTGTAACGACATGCATACAACTTAAACATGTATTGTTTCTGTACCGACCCTTGGTTGGCACTCCAATCCAGTTGAGGTAGCGTGTCAGCTTCTTGGACATGTAGGTTTTCCCTCTAGCGGGCAGCCCAATCATTACTATCACAGTGGGGGAGTTGGTCATGTAGGAGGCCCAAGCTGTAGTTTTCACACAAACACACACACACACACACACACAACCACAAACACACACAGAGGTATTAGTTATTAAGAATTGAAGAATATTTTATGATCTATATCCATTTCACACACTGTGAAGTGTAACAATTGCCCTCACCCTTACTTTAAACTTGCCCCTTAAATGTCCTGTTTATAACAATAATAGGCCCATGCATATTGTATACACACAAATGTAAAGTATATACTGACAGCAGGGAGGGAGGGAGGGAAGGTTGTGGAATAATCAAATGTCACCCCTGACGTGTTCATTTACATTCTCAGTTTACCATTTCCGTCATACCATCGTCGTCTCTTGACTGCCTGGTTAATGTTTCTCAAAGTCCGGCTGCTTAGTAACCCAGTTTAGGAATCCAGTTTAACCTTGTTGGCTGGGACATGAAATGGAAAATACGACTAACTGTTTTTTTCCTCTGTTTTTCTTCAGTGTCCAAAACAGACCATCCTCAGCTCTATCAAAACAAAGACCTGGCGGGACTAGAATTGTCTCTAGATTCTACAGATGTCTACAAGTGTGGACCAAGCAGAAATAGTTTCTGTATTCAACATATACACACACACATATATATATATATATATATGGAAACATTTCACATCTCTAGTTAAAGATTTCTCAAAGTCTGAAGTTAAAATTTAGCTGAGCTTAGTGACATTTTTACCAGCTGAATCTGAATGTTGACTTTGCTCATTGCAGTATTAACATGTTTCAAAAGGTAGTGTCTCAGTACCTGCCTTTACAAATACACCCACACATTGTATGCATACTTAATTTGAAAAAAAGGTGCAGCGTAGTTGACATTTAACAATCAGTGCCTGCTGAGACCTTATCACCTTTCTGTACTCGTGGCCAGCAGAGCAGGAAATGTGATTAAAAGTTCACACTTTACAGCCCACTGAAAGAACATTATATTGAATAATGTAATAGGTGCACAGCTCAGTAGTTAATACAGAACAGGCCACAGATAATGCGTCAACATTTCACACACACACACAGAGGGAAAACAGACCACTCACAGCACTTCTTCTCATTGGCTCTGAGGTCCGTCCTTTTGGTCTCTGCTGAGCCGTCGGGAGCAGCTGCAGGTTTCTGCTGCCGGCCAGCCATGATCAGTCAGATCTGTTTCCTGATGTCCTGTCTCGTCTGGTCGCTGTTAAGACGAGGTCAGCATCTCTCTGTTGAGGACAGGACTTTGCTGTATCATACCAAACGCTGAATGATGACACAACAAATGCCAATGTAAGGTTATAATAATGTCATATATTAAAAGGATGCTGAAGACATACAGTGAATAGAGAACCGAGCTTGCTAAACTCACAATAAACTCAAAAGCATTTAAAATATTAGTGATCAATATCCAAGACAAGTTCACCTCTTCCAATCTTGATACTCTAGCACAGTCTTATATCAAAGAATTAGCTGGTGACAGCTGCTCTCTGGATAAAGGGGCTGCAACCAATTTGACATCATTTTCATTAACTACTTATCTAATATTTGTCAAACTTATTAGATCCATAAAATGTCAATTAATAGTGTGAAAATGCTGAATCACAATTTCCCCCCAAAAAGCCCAACCCCCAAATATTCAATTTAACATCATAGATGACAAACATAAACTTAGAAAATATCCACAAAGGTGAAGGTTGAGCCAGTGAATTATTGACATTGTGTGCCATCCTTGCAGGTTGTAGCTAAGGTGGGAATCTGACAGAATTGTTTTGCATTGTTTTTATTTAATTAAGTCATTCTGTGAGCTGTAACGCCTTAACTTAACTCATGTACCCTCCTGCTGCCCTTAAACTAGTACAATGATAGATGTGTCAGTGTGGAAACTAGGAAGTGTAATGTGTTAATAAGTGTGAGGAGAAGTTCAGTGATGCATCCTGTCACATACAGTAGAGCTGTCCTAACCTGCACTCTTGGCCTGCAAAGTTCATCACTTCTGCTTTTACAAACACAAGTTTTATTTAAAAAAAGACAATAAAACAACAAAACTGTGAATAAATCTCTAAATGTTTAAACTCACCACACATGAGCTGCTGAGAAATAGTTTCTTATTGTCTTTGTTACAGTGCTGCCATCAGCAGGCTTCCACCGCCACCGGAGGGTTTCTTCTTCTTCTTCTCTTCTTCTTCTCTTCTTCTTCTTCTTCTTCTTCTTCTTCTTCTTCTTCTTCTTCTTCTTCTTCTTCTTCTCGGGTGTTTTGGCTCCTCCTCCTCCCCGGCGTCTACCGGAAGTTCACAGATGTCAGCCACGCTGTCAACAAAGCAGCTTCCGGTGGTGATTTCCAAAATAAGATATTCAAAAGACAGCTCTTTTGGAATGCTTTGGACATTTTGAATAACACAAATTAATTTAGCATTTATAATTTTTATATACAGTACCAGTCAAAAGTTTGGACACACCTTCTCATTCAACTACTTTGAAGAATCTAAAATATAAAACATATTCTGGTTTGTTGAGCATTTGTTTGTTTCAGCATAATTCCATATGTGTTCCTTCATAGTTTGGATGTCTTCAATATTAATCTACAATGTAGAAAAAAAATAAAATAAAGAAAAACCATTGAATGAGAAGGTGTGTCCAAACTTTTGACCGGTACTGTAGTCAAATGACAAATGTTTTAACACATTATAATCTGTAGCTATAAAAGTATTGAGCATTTTTTTTATTTATTAATTTCTCTTGTTTTACACATACAGGTACTTACATTAAATTTGACCTCTCCATTTAACCCATTTCATTGTAGGTATGGTGGGTTGCAAAGCACACTTGGAAGACAGGAGGAGCTTGGGATCTGGTCTGTCCACTGTGCTACAACTTCAGTATTTAGCAATACCAAAGTATAAAATTACTCCATTGCAAGTATCTTTATTTTAAATCTCAATCTATAAAGTGGCTACAACTGTCAGGTAGTTGAGTAAGCAATATTTAAAACATTGTGTGAAGTAGCATTATAAAGTAGCATAAAATGTACATCAGAATAGTACTGAAGCACGATAATTGAGTAAATATGCTTACATACATTCTGCTACTAATCAAAATAAATAGACATATCTACATGACTTGTACATTTATATAAACAGTTGCTTAATGCTTTATTACACACTGTTCATGTGTTAGTCATTGATCATTAAACATGAGTACAACTCTTTTAAACTGTGCTATTAAGTCATAAATTGTGGATGCAGTTGTAGGACGAATAACATTTGTTGACCAATACAAAAAAAACACCTCACAAAATGTTTTGTAAATTTTCTATACATAACTGCTAAATAATTCATATTGAATAACTTTATATTACTGTAATAGTATTCCTACGTTTGCAGAAGTATTTGTATTGGGGAAACCTCACAATCATCCTTGATTGACTTTGATTCGATGTTTATCTAAAAGCTATACAGATAAAATGACATTGTTCAGGACACAACAACAACAACAATTAAGACTTTAATGTTTTCTGATGCTGTTAAGGTTTGTTTCCATCACAGTTTTAACTGTGCCTAACTGAAAAATACCACAAATTCTTGATTATAAACTTTTTTAAATTCTGTGTATATTCTCTGAACATAGTCCTTGCAGATGATTATTCCGGTTTTATTTGTGTGGGCAGTCTTGTCTTGGTTATCTTCAGCTGACTTGACGTTCATCATTACAGCCTGCAGGCGGCGCTGTGGTCAGCAGCAGAGCTCTTGACACATCTGCTTATATGGTCAATAAATAGCTGTGAGATGCGCGTGACAGCAGCCTAACGCACGTGCATTAAAGGAGCATGCAACTAAATTCAAATCATGTTATCTTAATCAGGTTTTGAAGTTTCATCAGATGTAAAAAAAAAAAAAAGCAAACATAAATCAAAGGGCCTCTGATGCACCATGGGACTTGTGGTTTACACAGGGCAAAAGAGTTCATTGTCCATAATGGATTCTGTGTTTCTGATGAGTTATTGAAGAAAAGAAAACAAGCAAACAAACAAAAGAACAAAGAAAATCCTGTCCCTGCCCCTGGTAAAAAAAAAAACATAGGCTCACCCTGATGCATGCTGGTCCTGTACCGGCCTACTACTATATTTAATACCCATAGCGTTACCCAATTCATAAACAAACAAACAAACAAACAAACAAACCAAAAACTATGTATATTAAACAACAACAAAAATAGTTCAACTGAACGACGATGGCTGTCAAAGAAAAAGCTATTTAAATATATCAAAAAAATCTAACCTAAATAATAATAATTAAACAATACTACTTATGAATAAAATAACTAAATAATGACATTAAATAAATAGCTCCTACGCTCATTCATTTTTCTCCCATGGCCCTTATGTTAAGCCAGTATCGCATACATTTTGTATGGCAATGTCAAAAGGTCGTGGACCTACAGTAAGATAGCTCCCACCAAAGAAATGACAGCATGTAGAAGGACACTATCATATTGAAAGTCCAGGTTGGAGGAGCTACTTTCATTTTTGGATTAAATGTCTGTCAAATACCTGGTGCTAAAACCTCCACCATTCTGCTATGCTGCCCGGTAGATAAGGCTCAAACTTAATCTCCATATCATTGTCATTATAGTTGTGCTTATTGTTCATATATATACTTTTGTATATTTATTTATATGTCTGTACATAGTAGTTAAATGGTTACGCTTACCTTTGTTTTACTTGCTGTCCTTGTTTTTTGTTTATTTGTCTATTTCTCTGTATGTAAGTTGGGAGCAACATATTAACAGGAGTCAAAGTCCTTGTATGCGTACATATACATGGCCAATAAATCTGATTCTTATTCTGATTCTGTTAATGTGTTATCACCAGGAGGTTTGCCTCAAGGTGAGATGAGTAGACGAGCAGAGGGCTTGTGCAAGGATGCAGTCCAGGTGAGGGGTGAGGTAAGCACTGTTTGTATGACAGCAGATCTCATGTTTTACACCAAACTGAGAAAAGATAATTGTGTTTATGGACCTTGTCTGTGCACGGGAGCAGCGTCATGTTGAGACAGGAAAGGAGTCCTCACCAAACTGTTGCCACAAAGTTGGAGGAACACCGTTGTTTAAATACATATGTAGCATTAAATGAGCTTCATTCAACATTCTGGACATTAAAGGCAATGTTGATGATGTTAAGAAACTAGCAAGGTTAAGCTACTCTTTTAAATGATCAAACCCCCCCATCATTCAGCCCAGTGTTGCTAACTATTTTCCAATAAAAGTCGTTAGTAACTAGATCCTAAAATTGCTCAAACTAGTAAGAAACTAAGACGAGTTTACACTGTCAGGGCTGCTCGCTCACTTAATTAAATCAAAGATATCTAGACTAACATCCGGACACTAAACGTACAGTGTGGACGGCAGTGTCCATATACCTTTGGTCACAACATGCATATATCTATGTATTTATACTGCTGTCATCATTAATAAGAGTACTACCTGTATGACCACTTACTAAGGTGGACCAAGTGAAAGTGTTTTGCTGACCCTTGTTTTATTTTAAGTTATAAAACAATGACAACAACTGAGCAAAGCTTTGGGATCACAAAGAGATCTATTTTTTTTCTGGACACTATTTTTTGTGCTCCAGATCCAAGAACAACAATTAATAGAATTGAGGTAATTTGTTTAAACATATATATACGAGAGAAAACATACATGCATTCCCAATTTTGAGTGGCATTCTTCTTTAATTCTACAGATTATTTCATACAGAAAATATGCCACGTAACTCATTGCAATCACAATTCTTTATTCTCTTAAAAGAAACTAGCCTCACAGTGTCTAACTAACACACCTTAACACTGAACAACCCCTTCGCCTGTAAGATATGTGCTTGTTTTGTAAAACAATGTTCGTCAGTACAAGATAATCTGGATCTACATAGTTTTTGCTCGTTTTTTTTCCTAGCTGGATCTCTGAGAGGACAGATGCGAGAGAGAGAGAGAGAGAGAACAGAGATGGCCACGAGGGCGGGTACTGAAGTCAGAATGGGCTTATAATTCTCAGCGTGTTTCCTGTCACAATTTACCTCAGTGATTTTTCTAGATAAATTCTAGAAATCACTTTACCAGAGAATATTGCCTCGTCCACACGGTGGTTGAATAGCACATCCACATAATCCGCCTCTAGAGTTGCAACTTCTGGTCATCGTTTGTCCATTTTGTAGCCCTTTGAAACTCAGGAAGTACTGGTAAACAAACTGTCTGAAGATCCCTGATCAGGTCATGCTCTCTTAAAAGTTCAGTGTATATATATGTGGGCAAATAAAGGGATCCGGCTCTCAAATGATATGAAAAAAGGGAGAGGACTTTCCACCATTTGTCAGCCACAGTTAAAATCTCCTACACACAGTACATACCCTGAATGCTTCACACAGATTGAATAGTTTTTAAGATCAGTTGCAAGACTCATTTAAAGGAGTGCTGAAAATTCATTGGCAAGGATCTTTGTATATTTCTCGATGTAAGAAGGCCATGCTTTTAGAGATTATACAGCAACAATAAAAGTCTAACCTAATGCTTAGGATGTATTTGTGTGTAATATTAACTCAGCAGCTAATATTACCATTGTATTATGGATGAGTACTTTAAAAAGAATAAAAAATAAACAGCAAGAATGATGACCAGGACATGTAGCAAAGGGATGTTTAATGGTTTCTTTGGACAATGAAATGCACATGTCCATTGTTGATGTTATACAAACAAGAGAATAAGAAAAATCAACAACTTGTTGTGTCAGCATTCCCAGTTCAACGTCATTTCTTGTGTGATGTTAACTAAAAGATTCAAAATGGAGCAGAACAAGATGTCTGGAGTGTCACGCAAGGACTGACCAGTAGGGGGAGAGCCAGCTCTTAAATAAAAAAAAAAATTAAAAAATTAAAACAACTACTAGTGAGTCACAACCTACACTTGTGCATGAGTGTATGCAATGCCCAGTTCCACTCATGAACCCTTTGGCACTTGTTTCCATTTGAGAAAACTGAAACATGGAATATATTCCAGTCCTATACTCAAAAGGTCATGAGGTGAGACGGAGACAAGGCATAGCGTATGTGGAGTCAGCTGATGCAAACATTAAACAAACTTGGCTGAGAATGCACACACAGACTGAATTCATAAGCAGATTCAATTTTTTTTTTAAAAACAAACAATTTAAATAAAAGCTTTATCAAATGACACTGAAATGTCGATGATCATTGCCGTTCGCAGCACCATTACTTATTAAAAATTACAAATTACAGAAATCGAGACATGTTTAGGTCGACCTCGCCTTCGGGCGAAGGTCACAAAACGTGTCGAATGACATTCAAATTTAAATAAAAACAAATGTACCACAGTTCATTCTCAACAAACAGGGGGTGGGAGTTCAAGCTGCTAGAAAAAGGTCAGCGAAGGAGACCGGCCGATCTGAGCGGTCGTATTAAGAACGGACTTCGCTGCACCAAAACATGATTTTCCTTACTGAAGAGCACCGAGTAGGTCTGGATTTAAAATATTTGTCAATGGCTCTGAAACATTCGGGCCAGTTAATTTGTGGTTATATAATAAATAATCCATCCGTAGTGGTTTTATTACTGTTGAGTTCATGTTCAACCTGAGATTTTAAATAATTTCAAGGGCAGTCAGTCCATAAAAGAAACAAACATTCATCCTTCAACATGCTAAGAAAGACTTATTGGAAATGTTGAATTAAATAATTTAAGACTGGGTACCTACTGCTCTGCTCGCTCTAATACGACTTTTATTATTGCTATGCTATTCCGTTTTCCTTTCCAGTGGCAAGTAAACCCCCCCGCCCTTAATCACACGCAGTCTGGTTGAATGGGAATGCCATTTCAAGTGGTGAATGTCTTGGTCCCCTACATCGCACGAGGATGCAGTGAAGGGCGGGATGATCAGGCAAACGAAGGTGAGCGAACTTGATCTGAGGTGAATGGAAAGTGCAGTGATCAAGTCGACATGAGCTGTAAATGCATACAATTTCATACATTCCTCTGTAGCTCACTGGCAGGGCAGTCAATCCTCACATCCCCCCCCTTCACAAAAAAAAAAAAGAAAACCCCAAAAAAACAACTGTAAGACTTTAACGATGGGTATTCACAGACACAGACTGTGTAGTGTGCGTTTGTGAACAGGAGAGGAAGAGAAAGAGGTGGAGTGAATGATTGCATCAAGTGCTAATATATCATGACAGTACATGGACTCGATCTATAAAAAAAACTACCTTGGTACTGAACACTGACCTCTTTCTAACAAATAATCTGGTATACAACATTTACAAAATGAACATCGCAATAGTGTGATATTTATAATATATATGCTACTGCCTTCCTCTGGTTCTCTGCATTTTAAACCTCCGAGTACATCATCGCCAATCTTTTAAGAGTTTTGCACACGGTAAAAGTGTACACACCACACCCCCGACGAGTGGCAGCCTAATACAAATAGAGAACAGGAAGACTCTGTGGACAGCGAGTGCACCTGCATGTGTGTCCTGAGTGTGTGTGTGTGTGTGTGTGTGTGTGGATGGTAGCTCAGCTCGTTAAACCGGGCAGCCACAACTTTGCCGGTTAGACTCAGCAGTGAGGGGGAGTTTTTAAGAGAGTAAAACTTGTGGGATACCGAGATTCTTCAGCTCACAAGGTACAGGATGTCCTTATCCAAGATACTTGCACATTTAAGACAGTCCTGATATACTTTAGGAGATAATAATTATTATAATGTCAATAATAACAATAATAACAATAGTATTAAACAAATGTCAAGGATGTTTTTCTGTCCCACGGCAGCTGTGACGATCTGCATTATTCTGGATTGTTTCCGTGCCCTGTGACCCCCACATGTCTCCTGTCACCAGCTGTGAGGGATCGGCCTCCGTACATCCTGTTGTACATCTGCGTGTTCGTCTCAGATCTGTGTTTTTGTGTCAATGAATGTCTGAGGGGAGTCCGGATTTTTTTTTTTTTTGTTTTTCTCGCGATGATCTGTGGCTGGTTCATCTCTCATCAGAGGCGGGTTTGGGCCTCGGGGACGTAGATTTCGATGCTGTCGGCGCTTTCCGTGGCGGAGTTCTGCCGCACCGACGCCGCGCGCTTCGCCGCCATCAAGCGTTTCCTGGCTTCTTGCCGCTGTTTGTCCACAGCCGAGTCCACGCTCCGGTCCTTCCCCGCCGACAGCTTGGGCTTAGTCGGCTTCTTTGGCACAGATGATGGAAGCTGCTTGTTTTCATCCTGAGGGAAATTAAGTCAAGAAGGAAAAAGGAATAAGGTACAGTGGAGAACACAACCTCCATTGTTGTTAATGAACTCGTATTTGTAAGCCATTAAGCATTTACCAAATTATCATATAAGGTTTGAGTTCAGGACTAAAACTAAATGTTTTCATTACTTGTAAATCTTTTTAAAAAAGGTCATTATAATCTCCCACAGCCAAAGTTAATATCTTCAAATGACTCTTAAAGACACTTAATTTACAATTACATAGAGATCATTTTTTTGCTTAAATAAATTACTAAAACAGTAGATTCAATTTCAGTTTCACAATTACTCAATTAATAAAAAAAAAAAAGTTACTGCTCTACTCTATAACTTGTATATGAAAACTTTCTGGCACCAAACATCACCTTCTTCTCTGATTTCTCAGGAAGTTGCCAGTTGTTGGCTTTCAGTTGGTAGAGCTCATCAAATTTCATGCTGATGTCTTCTATTGAGAGTTGTAGCAGATCCCAGAACCCTGCAAGGTCCTGCGCTGTAGGTCGTGGGTTGGCATTTACGTCCTAATGAGAAGAAAACGAGACAGTACAGAGAAGTTATAGACGAATGGCGCTGAAGTCAAAATCGGAGAGAATGAATCACATTCCTCCCCCAGCACACATATCTCCTGGACATTCCCCTTCAAGCAAATGGACGAAGAGAAACACATTTGGCAACAATCACCTTTCAGATATGATTCAATTTCAACACTATTGGACGTGTAACAGGGAAAATCTGGCAGGGAGGGACAGCGGGACAACTAAGTCAAGAGAACCAAAATCTATCACAGTAAATCTGATGAGAAATTCTCAAGGATTTCATGTTTCTGCCTCCGGAAAAGATCATTTCTTCTCCAAATGTAATGTAATGGGAAGATAAATGATGTTGGAAAGAGGAAGATGAGAGAAAACTGGGTCATGCAAGTATGCAAGTTTTGAGAGGCCAACAATAACATGCAGTAAGAAGGGAAGCGTATGAAATGAGAGAGACCTGATAGGATGTAATGAAGCCACTCACCAAGTTCTCATTACAGAGCCCTCTGAACTGCTCAAACTTCTTTGTCATGAGGAGCTGAGCACTGCCGACTGCACTGCGGATCGTTCCCAACACTACAAAAGAGAACATTATGACCAATCATCAACAAGTTGTGGAGAGAGAATTAAAACAGATATGTAAAGCTTCAAAAAGGACATGAAAAGGCAGCTCCTTTGAGATCCAGAGTAACTTAAGAGACACAGTATATAAAAGGTTGCATCAACACATAGGAGGAGGTGACTGTGTAGTTTATTGCTGCTGTCTAGTCATGAAATAGCTATCTTTACATTTACCAATTAACATTCTGTCACAGTAAATTATGTCCTTAGGAGTAATGTATCGACGCAATCCTAGGATGAATAACAAGTTACTTTTTATTCAGCTGTTTTTTTACGCCTTTAATATTTGCATGTTAATGGAAATTCATAATTCAGGTCGAGAGAGAGAGAGAGAGAGAGAGAGCAGAGGGACTGATGACCTGATGGAGCCTCTACATCCAGTCTGCTCCTCACTCATTCATATTTAAAGACACTGCGGAGATGAATGGGGCCGAAAAGCCGGAGTGGTATTCTGGGAGATGAACGAAGTGAAATGACTCTGCGGTTGCTCCGTTACGGCTAAAACAAAGAGTACTCTCCCTCCGATGAGTTATGACTGTGAGCGAACGGGAGTTATGACTGTGTCGGGCTTTGTCTCATCGTCCCACGTCAACATGGACGAGGCCAGACCTAATCTCTGCCTTTGGAACTGGGACATCAATTCAACTCTTTATGTTCCTGACTTGACAAGCCATTAACTGTCCTTTATTTATTAATGTTATATATTTTTGTTTCCATTTGTTATCTTACCCTTGTCTTTTATTGTGAAGCACTTTGTGACGTCTGATCTAGAACGGCGCTTTATAAATAAACAGGCTTGCGGGAACACTAAGCGTAACCTAATGGCTTCAGGTAAACCACAACTCTGAGTAAGGCCGACCCTGTAAGTGCATAAGTGTTAATGAAAGTGTCGTAAATCTCATCTGAATTTGATCTGGATACAAGACTCTTCACACGACGAGTTTGAACGGTTGCCTTAATGTCGTGATATCCCTTACCCTCCTCTGACAGCTTGTTGTCTTTGGTCTCCTGCTCCATCTGTTTACACCAGCCCTCCATGCGCCCCGTTTCCGCCTGCAGCAGCTTCATAAACCAGTTACCATCTCGGAGGCAGGCTGGCGTGCCGGGCTGAACGGCGTCGCCTTGGGTGCTGCAGTTTCCAGACTCCAGGCTGGGGTCTGGCGGCGGCAGCGAGGACGGGTCTAAAGCCGGGTCCAGAGTCACCGGAGGCGGGCTGGATATCCTGGCTTGGGCTGAGGTGTGTTTAAGGGGCTGCTGTTCCATGGCTTTGTCCTGTCCGTTGGGCGCGGTGGCATTCACTGTTAGACTGTTGGTGCAGTTGGCTGTGTTGTTTTCTGTGGGTGTGGCATCCTGGGGCTCCTGTGGCTCGGTCTCTGTGTTTTGTCTGGAGGCCATGCTGCTGTCCCGGCTGAGTCTGCAGAGACATGCATAATCATCAGCCTCTGACAGACAGTTAAATAAATAGGACAATGAAGTGATGTGCCGGACACGTTCCGCGGGAGCAGTTTGAGGTCAGTGAGCTGACAGTACATTACTGCAGCTGATGGTGCAGTATCATGTTTTGCAAAAAAGGAGCACAAAGAAATAGAAACATACACGGTATCGAGGATGGTAGGCAGGAGGAAATTGGCAACAAATCAGGTATACAACATAAAGCTGTAGTGGACTGCTGCTTCAGAGATAATGCCCAGGAGAGAAGGAAGCAGGCCGTCAAACAAATGTCATTAGGGGGAATTACAGTGTACTGGAAAAGTTTAAATGCCACGTTTTCAGCTCACTAGAGTCAAAACAAGAGAACAAGGACATCAATCAGAGCCCCGAGCCGAGGCCAGACTGCCTGCTGATTGACCCTAGCAACCGTCTGCTGCACAGACAGCAGATTCACCGGCCACATGGGCGACAGAAAGAACGGCAATGCGAGTGTGTGCTGTTATGGAGGGGAAAGAGGTAAGGAGCTCCAGAGCAGTCAGACAGAATGGAGGTCTAGGGCCGAGCAATAGGGTTGAAAACACTCGGATGATATTAAAAAAAAAGCACCGATAATTAAAACTGTCTGATTACATCTCAGATACTCTTTCATATAATGATTCCATTCAGGGAAATATTACCATATGTTTAGGTTAATATCCTGTCTTCTAATAGTGTGTACATCTTTTTTACAGAAGCTTTGTGAGACCTGTAAACCATCGGATCACTCGTGGCTAACATTCACTGTTCCATCAAATGTGGGTGTATACTTACGGCCTGCCGTTCTCCACTTGAACTCCAATAGACTGAAACTTGAGGGGTGCAGTCAGGGCTAGTGGTTCCTCTCTCAAGACTGGCAGAATGCAATCCACCTGAAAAATCGAAAACCCAGTCAAATACTTTGGTTTTAGTCTCCTCCCAGTATGAATGTTTCTCAAAACAAATGGAAAGTAGGCGATTCTTACCTGAATTCCGATGGAGGACAGTTTCCTCTTGGTTGCAGTCGGGGCCGGCTCTAGGGTGAAACCGATGCTCAGGGTGTCATTTTGGGACTGGGTAGATGTGGAAGTGGTGCTGGTGGCGACAGTGGTGCTGGTGGTGGGAGGGAGGTCACGGGGGGCTGGAACAGGATGAACAGAGCCTGCAGCGGGTCCAGAGGTCAAGGCAGCAGGGACGGGGACTGGTAGAGGTCGAGTCCCCTTGGCCAGACTGCCCGTGCGGATGCTACAGAGACTGTCGGAGGAGTTGCTGCGTCCTGACTGGCTGTTGGCCTCGCTGCCTCGTTCCTGCTGGTCGATGTAAACGTCTTGGGCCGACTCGGTGCTGCTCTGCACCGTCACTGAGATGAGTGGCTTGGATGTGGTGCGGGGAGGGACCGGAGGAGGAGCCTTCCTATTGCTGACTGTGAACGGAAGAGAGAGAGAGAAAGAAAAGAAAAAAAAAGAGAGAGAGCTGAGGATGAGAAACCTGCTCTTTGTCATTTAAGACATCAGAGAGAAAGCAAAAGTGAAATAAAAGCTGGGCTATAAAAGTACCCAAATACACAACCATAAACACGGCCTAACTGGAAAAACAAACCTGCACTCTGCCCTTGTTGCTGCCTCTATCAGACTGCACTTAAAACTACCTTTATGTTTCCTGTAAACCTGCTGGTGGTTGTGTTCCATTGACGTCAGTCTGTCTCTGGGGACCTTCCTTTACATGCCACACTTTCAGTCCTTCACAGCTCTGGGGACTGTCAGACAAGACAACTCTGCCTTCTCCGTTCCAAGCCCTTTTAGGCCAAACTGTTCGAGGAACTTATGGACTGTTTGCATCTTCCTAATCACACCTGAAGAACCATGAAGATCAGTTGTTTTTGTATTTAATGTTGCGTGGCATGTTTCGATGGACGTAGAGCTGCAGATGCATTACATGTTTTGAAATAAAAAATGCGTGCTTCCTGGTCATAGCTGAGTTATAAAGTCCTCTCTCTCCGGCAGAGAAGGTTGTACCAACGTCTGATTCAAAAGTAGCTTGGGTAACTTCGTCAACATCTAGCCGCACTGCTGGTTTTGCTTTTAGTTTCAACCAACAATCTTTTTTTCCCCATCAGAGTAAGTTTTGAGGTTAGGCAATTTTGATACAAATCTTTGTTTGTAAAAGTTTAAAGCATGCCATGCTGCTATCTGTACAATGACGAAGCGGAAGAAAAAAGTGCGATGATTTGACAGACAAAATGAGATTCATCACTGGGCTTCTCGACTGTTAATTAGAATCTTCGACGTTCAGAGAGCAGCTCTAAGTGGATGTTATGAATCGGTGAAAAGGGAGACTTGCAGAGGTGGAAATGGAGATTGAAAACTCCACAATGCCTGTCTCCAAAGGACATAATCTGCTGAGTGCTTGATTGTTATCTATTTCCGCTTTGGAACGTAACACTAATGAAACTATTAGCAAAGAGTTTTATTTCTCATCACTGCTCTCTCTCTCTCTCTCTCACTCTCTCGCTCATTCACTGGCTCTCTCGAACGCTACTCTCTCTCATTTGCTTGCGCTCTCGACTTCGTTCACTTTTGTTTGACCAACCAGCGACCATCAGCTCTGCAAACTCCAATTTCCCCGCACATCGTTACATAAATGACAAGTGTACGTCTCGCCAGTGATATACTCAATCAGTGAATTTTACAAGGACTGGATTTGTATGAACATATGTTTATGGGAACATAGTCAATATTTTAAAATCATGTATCAAATGAATGTGTTCATGTGAAAGGGGTCACTCGTAGTGATTAATCGATTGAGAATTATCACCTGAATCTGCAGCTCCCTTTAAACCATCCAACATCATGTTAGAATTGAAAGCTCCACATTGAAACTGAGTAAATCTGAGGGCACTGTGCTGATAATGCCTCAGTCATATAAACATTTGACTGTAGGACTTTTAATGTGCGGTATTAATAGTTTGTTCAATTTATAGTTAAGAGAATAGAGAGAAAGGGTGAAAAGTAAAACAAGTCCGGGGCCCTCAAATCACTTAATCCGACACCCAGGTCCTCACGGTCAAAACTTTTGTGAAAGACACTTAGCGGAGGTAATTTCCAAAAAAGGTGTAATTGTTGCTTGCTTTGACTTAACCACCATGGTTATGACGTTAAGCATGGATTTCATGAGTGGAGGTATTTCGCTGGTGGTTAAGTTATAAGTTAGTATAGCAAAAATGTGATGCTGTTTCTATAGACTACCAGCTTCTGCTTGTTGACTCTAGGAAAGCCAAGACAAATCTGTTGTAACGTTATCGTAGCAGGCTAAATCCGGGATTCAATAAATCTACTCCTTAAGACCCATGTCTAGTTCCCAGGTATTGTTTGTCACATGCTGAATTAAGTGAAAGCTACCGACAACTGTGGCTCAGGCCAACTTAAGGTGGGCTGACCTTTAAGGTGGACCAGCTTTTCACACTATAATGACAAAGTGACAAGCCACTCTTCCGATTTTTGACTTCCCTTTTAACAAATCAAAACCTACACTCTCTAACAATGATACGGTATTATTTTAAATCAGAGCAGAGCCATCACATGGTAGACTACTTAATCTAAGCGTCACATTTTGACACCGGACACCTTGAAAATCAGAAATTCTTTCAACAGAAACTGTGATGAGGCCAAAGACAATCTGACTCAGGGGCAAGGAATGGTGACTGGTGACTCCTTTTTCTGTCATTGGTCTGACTGCAGGGTTGTGGTGGATGATGTAGAGTTACGTACGGTACAACGATGTGAGAAACCAGGAAAATGTTTTCTTCGGGAATTGAGGGTTTGATTTTGAGGCGGTTGCGTAGATGCTATTTAAAAAAAACAGCTGGCTGACTGTCAACACATGACCGAAATCGTTGCAGAACAAACGGCAGACAAATACTTCTACCAAATTACACCCTTCACTGACACACATGATGGATGAAATATTTCTTGGAAACAAGATGACCTAGAACGTAATGTAAGGTCTCAACGCTTTGGATCAATAGAGAAAATGTAGTGGTTATTCTCTCCTGTAGCGGATTCAATCTAAATAGCAACTTAACGCCCTGTAATTGGGAGGGTGCTGCACGTCCGTCATCAGCCAGTGACTCACAGCACCAGTAAGGCCCTCATTAAAACCCACCAACATACACAAACATCGCTGTGGAATCCGCTCTGTGCCGTTCACGAGTCGCTAGCAGCCCTGACCTCTTGTATCAGAGCACATACCCAACGAACAGAGGGTTTATTCCCAAAGAATGAGAAACTTCTTTTAGTGCGCATAGCACAGATGCATGACATTCCAAAAGTAAATTATCTCAACACATTTGTCTTTGTCCTATTTTCTGTGTCTATAAGGCTGCAATGCGCCTCATACTCGCACACACAGAGCTATAAAAATGGTTTATTTCCACTGTCCAATCAAATATCCACACGTTTAATTTTCACTCAGCCCCAAAATAACATTATTTATGAGAAACAACAACAAACAAATGCTGTTTACAACCATCCAGTTGTACTGAAGTGGGCTAATTGTAGATTATTCGCATACTCAGCAAAAAGCAAAGTCCATTATGCTGTCCTAGTGCAATATGAGGCGTGATTGCTGGCTCCATATCAGGGCTCGGTACCAAGAGGTGATTAAGAGATGGATAAGCTGCCAAGACCTTAGACCTCTGGGGCGGGACTGGCTAATAGCCTTCAGCTCAACCCTTTATTTTATTTGTTAAACCCTAAAATAGTGCTGGACGATAGTTCAATGTGATGTGGAGTCATATCGTGATAAAATCAGATATTGAGAAATGGTTATATTCAATTACGTTGTATAAATTGATAATAAAAAGCACATAGTAAATCTAATTTCGCAGAAAATCTGATTGAAAATATTTTTAAGGGAAAATCATTTAAAGATTGCGGTCATACTTAACATTACCACACAGTTCGATGTGGACTCCAACTGGTAACCTTCCAATCACAAGTGTAATGGAAATTTACTGTGTGAAAGTTTCATGTGCACAGCGGACAGATGCTGAGGAAAAACAACTTGTATTTCCCTCTTTGACCTTCACGCCTGCCTGATCATCTACTTCTCAGGCGCAAGTGTCTTAACAAGACAGACATAAGAAGACATGTTTGTTACAGCCTATATAGCAGGGAGTGCAGTCTCTTTCTTTGGTGCATTCTGTTCAGACTCTGTAAAACCTATGCCTCTTCTTGCAAGAATAAAATACAACAAAGACACTCAATTGTCATTTGATCTTTATTTCAGCGCTCATTGAGACTCATCTCGGGACATTAACAGAGAGGATAGATTTTTTTTTTCCCCACCACAGAAGCCTCAACAACATTTAAGCTCCGGACATGACTTGTCCAACTACGTCATGTTTTGTCACCTGTCTTTGTTGATAATAGGATGGGTAAGGCTTTGTTTTATGTATTTTTTTATTTTGTTTGATCTAATTTATGTCCCCAAAAAATGATGTTTACTGTAATTCTCTCCCAGCATTCCCTGTCTGAACTTTTGTGAAGTTTACTTGTGTTTATTTAATTGATTCAAAATGAATCAATTATTGAAAATGATAATTCAACTTCCCAATGTACTTGGGCTGTGCTGCTAAAATAGCCAATATCACTAGTCTGAAGTAAATCTATAAAACTTGCCTTTTCAGTTTTGATGTACTATTAATGTTTTTTCCCTTCATGAGAAGCACCTTGATATTCCGCTATATTTTTAAGTGTGCTCAATAAATTTAATTCATTATTGTTATTTATTGTGGTTAACAACTGATTAAAGAAATTGCTCAGTCCAGTTATGGAATAAAATATGCCAGCTAAGCTAATAAAAGACTGAGGAAGAGAAACCCTGTTGCTTTACATCCTTAAGTTAATATGTTATGTGTACAGCAGGTGTCGGCGAATCACTGTTATGTTATACTTCATCTCGCGTAGTAACGATTAAGATCAATTACAACCCCGACATCAACTTTGCTATGATCAATGCTGTCTGCACCACTTATGAAAGCCGTGCAGCCTCTTACCCAGAATATGTTCTGGCTCCATCAGCAGGTCTGTCTGCGAGCTATCAGATGACCACTAATGGGTTCTCCATGGCCGGCTAACATTTTAGTGTACATGATTGACTATTTTCAGTGCTGTTTCTGTAAGTAGTGTTAAAAAAGTTAGCCGACTAGCTTTTCTTCCCTTTTGGCTGAGACAGTTATTTAAGAAGTCTTTATTACTGCTAAACTCATTCTTGTGTGATTTTTGACTTACAGTGAAGTGTGTTAATTAGGCTGCAGACTGAACTTCTTTGTGAGTGGAGACGGTGAGGTTCAACATTAGTTTCTAAATGGAGCACCAAGCTTAATATGCACAAAAGCAAATTCCACACACAGCCTTACTAACAACATTGTGGCTTATTGTGGATGAACCTTTGTGAAACTCTGGATATGAGCCAAGTATCGTGAAAAGAGGCGGTAGCAGAAGCTCGGTCCAAGATTAGCAGTCTTATTGTAAGATAGTATGGCACGCTGACAGGCTGTGGGAGTCGTAGACTGAGCGATTAAACCAGGACACATGGCTGAGCATGACTTCTGACAAACAGATTAAGCACACAAGGCACACTATTCAGCTAAATACTGTAAATCTTATCAGAAAGATGTCCTGTGCTAGACTGATCTATTTTTGCCTTAGTCCAAGAATCAATCACATCACAGCTGGGAAAACTATATGTGCGCTTTATGCTTGGAAAAACTGCTAATATTACAAATATAGTCTGAATACATAGGGGATTTTGGATCAAAAGTATAGAACCTTGATATCATAACAAATGACTGTTAGCCTGACAAAGGCCAATTCCTATAGTAAAGCCAGTTGATGACAGCAGATATTCTGCTCCACCCAAGGTTTGCACCTGGTTTTTCATTAAAATTTGAGTCCTCGTGAAACTGTAATGACTCGATGCCATTTGCTTTTCATATCTATTTTTTAAAGCCTCACAGTAAAAGACAGAAACAGCCTGAACAGTATTGTCAACATCTGTTCTAAGATCACCGGAGTTAAACAAAGGGACTTGAATTCTTTTTGCAATCGGCAAATCATTAAGAAAGCAGCAGGTATTTTGGCTTCTTCTGGTCATGCTCTTAAAAGTGAATTCTCTCTATTGCCATCAGGGCGTCGCTACGCTTTACCTGCTTGCAGAACAAACCGCCATTCCAAGTCGTTCATCCCCTCTGCAATTCGACTACTAAATGCTCCGTAGTTGTGTATGTGTATTTGTTGTTTGTATGTTACTGTGTCTGTATGCAAGCTGCTCAAACAAATTGCCCCTAGTGGGATAAATAAAGTTGTATTGTATTGTATTGTATTGTAAATTAAAAAAGAAAAAATATATATATGTGTATATATATTTAATCTGTGCCATTTTCCACAATAGCTTCAGGAATAAGAGAAACATGTTCTCAGGCTTGAGTGGAGGCGGTAAATCAGTGGGCACAGTGGACAGACTTCATGACAGAGAATGCTCTCTGTAGAGACAGAGAGACGGGCAGGCTGCCATTTAGCAGACATACTGATGGTAAGAAAATAACCACTAACACAAAACAAGAGAGCTGCAATACCAAAACCAAAAATAGGATATGATAACCAACAAATACAGCCAATTTAAAATATGGCCATTTTACATGCCACTGTGGCTAGTATTCCAAAAGTAAATGTAATATTAAAATGTCTATAAGTAGAAAAGAACACCTTGCCTTGATAACAACCATTCAAATTGATACAAAATTCTAATATTTTAGTCCACACTTTACACTTCTGGAGACTTGGTTTGTGCACTCTTATCTGTTTAATAGTCGGATATCCTTATCCTCCTTTGGTCCTTAGTCTGATCTGCTGGACTGAGGCTACAACAGTCTGGGTTACAGCCTAATCAGCTGACGAAAAGACACGTGGCAAGGGCCTCTGAGGTCAAACTATTCCGAATAAGAAACTGGGAGCTTTTTTAAAGTTGAGTATTGCACTTGAGCCACTTTTACTTAAAAAACAAAGAAAAAATAAAGAAAAGCAGGAAATCCTCACAACTGAGGAGTAGTTGGCATTTTTGATTAAAAATAACCTTAACGATTGATTATCAAAAGAATGGTAGATTATATTTCACTAATCAATTAATAAAGTATTTGTTTAAGCTCTATGACATTTTTTCATTGACAAAAGCATACTATTTAAATGTGTTCATTGTGAGCATTTATCAATACGTAATAAACTCACAATAAGATATTACATCAAGTCTATCCTTTAGAGTGGCTGCCAAAACCATTAAAGGTGCAAAATAAATGTTTGATAAATCAGCTCTCTAATCAGTGCATGTCATCAGTGCAGGAAATGGATAGGCCTGGACTACACTGCCTGACCATGTTAACAAAGAGCTCCCACACACACACACATCATCAGGAAGTCCCATCTGCTGTTGACCTTACGGTGAAACTACAGTTGCTTCGCCCATTCAGTCAAGAGATTACCTCATCAATGAGTGTGAGAGAAAGAGTGTGTAATACTGTGGAGGATGACTCACTGTCTATTCATGGTAATACACAGACACACCATGGCTTGGATACAATGAACACGCCTTGATGCCACAATGAAGCCTCAAAGCCAGGATTTCTGATGATACACAGCAGCCTGTTTGAAGAATTTCAAACTTTGACAGACGGTAATGACTAAACTAAACACGAGTCAACATAAAAAAAATACCCATTACCCAACAAGATGAGCCGAGCTCTTATAACCAATAGAAGATTATAGGAGTCAGGGACTATGTAAAGTGATGTTATTGTGAGTGATACACTCCTTTTGTGTGCACATCCTTCTATTGTCAGGTGGTCTTTATAAAAACCAAGTGAAGTGCTCTAACTGCAAAGCACCGCACAAGGCAGGAAGCTCATACATTATTGATTGTGTCCTCGGGTCTTAACACATGGAAGCTAGCTGGTGAATAAAAATGGAACATAACTGTGGACCAAAAATACTCACTGCAGTTCTGGCAGTGGAGATAAAATCATTTTCTTTTTTAGAAGGTGGATCGATCTATGCATGCCAGGTCTTTAAAAACTGACAGTTTAAAACCCATTTGGAGTAAACTTAATAGTATCTTTCACTGGTCCTTTAATCTGATGGTGGTTCCGGGACAGAGGATGTCGCATGTGTACAGATTGTATAGCCCAGAATCACAAATTTGTCATTTGTGATTCTGGGAGAAAGCAATGCAACGAGAATCAAACCCAATCTGCAGTAGAGAGAGTTAGAGTCAGGTTTGACTTGGAGATGGGCTGATGAAGTTCAGCCAAACGTGATTCATTGATCCTCCAATGCCTCTGAGCTCAGATCAGTCACGTGTTGAGTCTGGGGTAAGAGACAGGTATCTTTAAAACGTCACTTTGTTTCATTTGACAGCTGATGTTCATCCAAAAGATCCCCTGTTAAATACACTTAAGGCTCCATATGTCTGTGTGTGGTTCCACTGGATGTCACATACATACATACATACATACATACATATACACATACATATATATACACAGTATATGTACAGTACCAGTCAAAAGTTTGGACACACCTTCTCATTCAACTACTTTGAAGAATCTAAAATATAAAACATATTCTGGTTTGTTGAGCATTTGTTTGTTTACCACATAATTCTATATGTGTTCCTTCATAGTTTGGATGTCTTCAATATTAATCTACAATGTAGAAAAAAAGAAAGAAAGAAAAACCATTGAATGAGAAGGTGTGTCCAAACTTTTGACTGGTACTATATATACACATATATATATATATATACACATATATATATATATATATATATATATATATATATATATATATATGTATATATATCTAACATGATGTGGTAGTCAGATCCCTTTCTTTAAACCCTGTGTTAGCCTGTGGCCGGCCGGGCTGTCCATTCTCTGCTGCTGACGCCTCCGCTGCTGTTAGCTTCATGTTAGCTTCATGCTACTAGCCGGTTCACTTAACGTGGAGAAACGTTAGCCGGAGGCATTATGTAGAGCCGATGGAGGAGAGCCAACAAAGAGGAGCTGCCACCGCCCGCTTCTCCACCATCAATCAAACCACGGCGGCTACATCAATGCTAACATGAATGCTAACCTGCCTCGCCTCGCATTTCATCCCTTTTCTTCCATCCACGTTAGCTAACTAGCTAGCTAAACCACACCATCCACGTTAGCTCCACGTTAGCTTCCCGTTAGCTTCCCTTTGCTAGCGTACCGACAACATTTGACATATTTGAGATTAACGCCCAGTTGGGGAAAAAGGGATTCAATCTTACTGGGTTAGGCTCGTAAAATCCGTATTTTCTGGTCATTCATGAAAAGCAGACGAGACGCAGACGAGCTACGGTGTCCTGCTGTAAAGACACACACACACAATCACACAATCACACACACACAACGGCGCTGTGAAGAAAAGATTTGTAGGCCACGCCCCCTGACGACGATGATTGGATGACCGCGGTTGCTCCGTAACCGCTATCTGCGAGCCGATTGGTCCGTTCTGCTCATCGGTGAAATCGGACACGCACCTGATTGGTTCAAATCTGTGTTGAACGTTGGTTGGGGCTGAATACGCGATAGGTGCGTTTCATTTTCGTCCCCGGCGCCGCGGGAAAGTGTTCTATAGTCTGGGCATGAAGCTCCACTGTGACCGCCCGTCTCCTAAACAAAGGCGCTCCATTTCTATGGAGGCGTTGCCCCCTTTGTTTGAAACCACATATTTGGGTTCAAAATTGTCTTTTTTGGCAATAAAGACAAAAACAAAATCAGAAAATTTTAAATTTTAAATCAGATAAGTCTGTTAATATTAATGCATACTCCCAATACATAAAAATATAAGTAATTTTAACCATTTTTTAGCAAGGAACCAGTACACATAGCCTATATAGAAAATAACTTAAAATAACAGTTAGTAATAATAGATAACGGTAACAGTAAAATGCATTATTTGAGGCATAAGTCAAATGTAACTATAAGCTTTTTAATTTCTGCATTTGTAATGCATTTAGACATGTGAAGCTATAATACATTACACTGGTATGACTAGATTGTTATTTATGATATAGGTAATCCCAGAAAGAATACAAGTGTCTATATTATTTATATATAAAAAATATATACATATATTTATATATATATATATATATATATATATAAATATAATATTTTTATTTTTATTTTATTTATATAATATTTATTTTTATATTTAAATAATATTTAATATTTATTTTTATATTTAAATAATATTTAATACTTATTTTTATATTTAAATAATATTTAATTTTTTTTTTTTTTAAATAAAACCCCCAGTTTCAGGCCATGTCATTCAGCCATAGGAGGCACACTTACTTCTTTCAGAAAAAAAGAGCTAAAGAAGAATATTAAACATATTTTGTATTTCATATAAAGTGTCCTAATTCACTTCGATCTTTCATTACATCCACAGTGGATATTTTTATGTCCAAATGATTGGCACATCACTTAAACACAAAAACATTAATATAACTTGAGGCAGGTATGGTGCAACTTTGAGTGAATATTGTATATTAACTAAAAAAATACAGAGAGAAGTCTCTTAAATTTCTTCTGAACCCAAACCAATAAAAATTGTATTAATTTCATGTTGTAGCATTTGTGTGAATGCGCACATCATTCTTTTCAACAAACACTTCAACAGCATTTTATGTAATCTACAATATAGAAATGCTCATTGGAGACATTATTGCAGACTAAGTGTTGGAAACCAAACGATTATTATTTGAAAAGGACGGATGGTTGGAAATTTGTCATAGATTAAACAAACACTGAAAAATTATACACAAAGTCCTACTGTTCACAATAAATATGATCACATGGAAAATGTTTTCCTTTTCTGTTTTTTCATTTACTCATCGATTCAGAAGAGTACTGTTGTTGCTCCACTCTGCAGCTCTGTTGCTGTATGAATACTTTGTCAGAGACTTTTACTGATAAAGCCTAGGCACCTTGTAACCAAACATCTTTATTTAGACTAAAATGTCATTGTTTTAATACCAACATTGCACATAAACATATTCTACTACTCTCAACATATCATGTGGCATTGTTTTTTCAAGACCTTACTATAAGCCCAGAGAAATAACTGTACCTACAGTGAAGACAGGAGTATACTGTACTGTTTAGACGTGTGCTCTTTATGTTCTCTATAAACATAAATTGTAAATACTTTTAAATTCAGGCTTGTATAATTGTTGGATTTCAGTGAAGTCCATGAATTGTCCTACTTCCATTAGGGAACCATTTTCCAATTTCCTCCCAAATGTACATGTTGCTATTATGAATCAGAGTACATAGATGAGTGTATTGTATTAAATAGATTTTCCCTTTTTACCTATACTTTTTCTTAAAACCAAAGACTATCCTGAGCTGCTTTGTCCCACCTTGTCCTCACTGGTACTCACTTGTGTTGGAGCTGTAACTGTAGCCTGTAGTGGTGGGTGGCGGTGAGTCCGAGTCCACAGAGGCCGTGTCTTCGTCCTGGGAGCAGCCCGCCTGGATGGCACGTAGGTAGCTGTGGCTACGCGACCGGAAGCACGTGGGCGCAGGTAGATCCAGAGCCTCCACTGCCTTTGATTCCCCCTCACAGTACGGTAGTGAGTGCCCACAGCCCTGCCCGTATACCTGAAAGAACGTGTGCAGACTCACACGCTGAGGGCAGAGGGCAGACTGTGAAACATGCATTCACCAGGTATATACTCAGGAGTGGAAGAAGTATTCACATCTTTGACCTGAGTAACAGTGCCTTTACAACAATATGTGCAATATCAATCCAGTATATCCACTTTGCAATATAAATAACCTGTGCAATCCACTGTGCAATACTACCAATCATTCTGTCTGTTCATATTGTATTTTAGTTATTGTTGTTGGTTTTTTTAACATTTTTTTGTTTACTTATTTATTATACTTTTACTGTGTGATTACTTATTTATTATACTTGTTTTGATCTTGTTTTTTCTTATCTGTTTGTCCACTCTGCTGCTGTAATCCTGCAAATTTCCCCGTTGTGGGACTAATAAAGGATTATCTTATTTTATCTTAATAGTGCAAAATACTGATCTACAATTATTATCAACAAAATGTAATTCAATTATCAAAAGTAGGAGTACTTATTCCACATTAAAATGGGCCCGTGACTGACATTTCATTACAAAAAACATTACAGTACTAGATTGTTAATACTATGTTATGTTTTTTGAAAAATCAAATGGCCAAGTGGTGTGATGTTTATTTTATGAGTCTATTTAGTTCTGGGTGCAGGGACAGTATAATGATTTGCTACGAGTTACTCAAAATAACTTTGTTTCAGTTTGTCTTTGCTGCCTGGATTCATCATTGCATCATGGGAATCAGTGATGACAGCTGGCACCATCTGAAATGTTTGATCAAGCCACATAAAAAGAAGTAGAAACAGCCAGTAAAAGTATTTTTATATTAGCTGTGGGTGGTGCACAAACATGATGAATAACCCCTCAAATAAACTCACTAGAAATGTTGTAGTTTAGTATCTATAAATTCTTTATCCTGATTTACTTGTAAGAGATTGAAAATCTCAGTAATATGATCCTGGTGATTATTTGATCAATGTGAAAGCTCCCATGTACAGGTAGAGACTGGTGCCTTTGCTTCTTTGTAAAAAAAGATGTTTGCTTTAGTCTGCATCCCACTCCAATCCTGCTGATGAAGATATACAACAAGTTCCCTCAGGTCTGCGCTGAAGCATATGTCCCACTTTGACATTCCTCAAACACTCTCAAGCGTCTCTTCTATTCCACCTGATTATTCCCGGCTGGCTCGTTCATAGAATGTGTCAGCAGACATTACATTCACTTAAATATTCTCTTGCGGCATATTCAAAATTGGAGAGACGTGTTAATGTATTTTTTTTGCTCATTCACTGATCGTTTTCTTCTTCTTTTAACGGGTCACTGATCAAAATGATCTAATTAGCTGATGTAAGGGATCTGAATTTTCTGAAGGTATGAATATGTCTGTTATACACTGTGCAATGATAACATTATTCTGTCTTTTTATATAATACATTTATTTGAGTTATTGTGGATTTTGAAAGTTTTTTTACTTATTTATTATTCTTTACTGTGTGATTACTTATTTACTTATTTATAACACTTGTTTTGATCTTGTATATTTTTTACTTATTCCTCTTTGCACTATCCTCTCTGCTGCTGTATCCTGCAAATTTCCCCGCTGTCGGACTAATAAAGGATTATTATCTTATCTTATCTTATCTTATCTTATCTTATCTTATCTTATCTTACCCTGGGAAAATACATTAAATGTTGCTGTCATGGAAACGTTGGTTGATCAGGACTCTAACCTACAACACCGGAGTTAAACAGACACACAGGAGGAAATAGTATTTTCCAGCTAAGTAGTAATCATGCGACGGACCACAGTAATAGCACCACATTTGATAATATGAGAGACATACCTGAGTGCCCGAGCCTCTGCCCAGTGTGCCAGAACAATGGCTGAAATCACTGTCCCTGTAACGCGGAGGGGCCTCCAGCGGGCTCACCAGGCAGTCTAAGTTGTCGAGGCTCCGATTGGTCGGCAGCTCTCTCAAGGATGGAAGGGAGCTGTGGAAGTGAATGTAATAATCAGCCTCTCAGAAGTCAGAGAGCGGAACAAGTGAGGGCTGTGTTTAATTGATGCTATCCAGGAGAAACTTTAAATAACACTCTCCGAAAAAAGTTCCCTTGGGTATTTAAAATGAAATATGTGCGGATAGTGATATGTGCTCGGGTTTAAAATAGCAGCGCAGAGGAAACAATGGTTCATGAGTAAAACTGATGAATATGAAATAGTCTTTCTGATTGATCTAGGAAGTGATACGTTTCCTCTGTTCTGGCCCTTTTGGCACCTTGTGTTGGTGAAAATGCGTGTGCATAAGCAGCAGGGTGTGGTTGAGTGATTTCCATGGGAAATTTGCATGTTATGACATCAGGGCTTGAGGAAGCAGGCAGGAGTAAAGTACGCACACACCACTCAGGGCACCTGCAAGGTAAGTGATGGAACAGAGGGCGGAGAGGAAAAAGCACTGGGAACAGTTAGCCGAAAACGAGGTGGTGGGGTAGTGGTGGTAGGCAAGTGAGGGTGGTGGAGGGCCGCACTGCCTGCCTATGGATGACACTGACCTCAGATGCTGCATAGAGCATGCACTCTGTAGTGGAGACCAAAGATAATCCTCCCGCATGAGAGCGTAGCAACGAGGCCTGTCCGTGTGGATGTGGGGGGTAAAACACATGGCAAAATTTCATCTCCCACTGCTCTTGTACAAGACGATCCTGTATGTCATTTCTTGTCCCACCTCCATTGATATACATCTCTACCAACATGAATAGCATGAGTAGTGCTGCTGCACATCCAGACAATTATCTGTGACAGGATGCTGCCACCTGCTGACTACCTTTGGGGACATGAGAAGAGTTGTTTCTTCCCACAATTTTCACAACAAACACCCCTTCAGTGCTTATTTTCTATTTTAATGAATGTAAGTTTAAAAGAGCACAAACACAACTACGGCAAAACAATGAGCACGATAATCAATTATAATTTCAATATGATGAATTTTGATACTGTCTGCCGTGGGACTCACTTGCGTTGAGGTGGAGCTGGCTGCTGCTCACTCAGGGAGTGCTGGGTGGCCCTCAGGTAGCTCTGGCGTCGGGCGGTGGCTTTGGGGGAAGGTTTGGGGCTTCCCTCCGAGTCCTCGCTGTCCTCTAGGTCTCCCATAGCTTTAACGTAGCTGCCGCTGCGCATCCTTCGACAGGGGATCTCAGTTCCTCTGGCCCGGCCTCGACCCAGAGTTCCTGCCCAGTCCCCCAGTGGGACCTGGATCATGAAAAGACATTCATACTGTTGTGAGACTGTTAAACCATTTACATTACATTACATTACAGTCATTTAGCAGACGCTTTTATCCAAAGCGACTTACAATCAGTAGTATATTACATATCATTCACCCATTCACACACTGATGACAGGCTACCATGCAAGGTGCCACCATCAGACTCTAACTAACATTCATGCAACATCCAGTCCACACCGATGGCAAGCCTTCGGGAGCAACTTGGGGTTAAGTGTCTTGCCCAAGGACACATCGACTGCCGAGGCCGGGTATCGAACCACCGACCCTCTGATTGGAGAACTACCTTGCTCTCCACTACGCCACAGCCGATATCTCAGGTGGGACCGATATCTCAGGTGGGACCCTTAGACACTGTATGTATTTCATCATTTTTTGTATTTTTATTTAAATACATAATGACAGTTTGATTCTGGGGTTGTGCAGGAGTGGTACTTAAAAAAGCAATTATGTCTGTGTTGAAAGTCGTGAAAAATCCTTAAATGTGCATATCTTATCTTATATATGATAAAAAAGAATAAGGGTCAATCAAATCAATTTATCAGGCAAAACTGATCAATTAAAATCGACAAACCTCCGAGAAATTATATAAATATGCATGCAAACTTACAAAGAATGATGATGAAGATGAATACTCACTGTCCCTCCTACCTGAAGAAACTGCTGTGCCATGTCTTGGTGGCATGACTTTGATTTAAGCAGGGTCTTGTTTACTGTAGCAGAGCCCTTCTGCAACACTTGCCTGGCCTGGCTGAGGGTGAGAGTGGACCAGGAGCCCCTCTTCACCAGTATATCATCCTTGCTTCCCCTGAATCTTCCCTCCTCTTCCTTGGATACTACCTGTGTCGCCTGGCATGCCAAAAACTTGAGGTCACTGCTGCTTTTCGAGGTCTTGAGAGTATGTGCAGAAATGGTGTTGTAGCCCTGTGGGATGTATCTGGGAGCGGCCTGGCTGTCTGACACCGCTCTACCAAGAGACATCATGGTCAGAGGGTTGCGGTAACCTACAGCGATAGTGCCAGCTTTGGTTGTGTCAGTGTCCAGGGCATCGTCTGAGCTCCAGAGGCCTAGTGCGTTGGGCCTCGGCCTCTGCTTTGGCCCCTCAGTTTTAGCCCTGTCTTTACTCTTGCTCCTGCGCGTTGGTCTTCCACCATCCTCACCAGCACCTGTGCTGCCGGTCGTTCCTCCAGCAGATCGCCCGTTCATGCCTCCTTTGATTGCAGAGTTTTCCAGGGACTGGGACTTGGCAAATAGCTTCTGCACAGAGTGCATGAGGTGGCGTATGCGTCCTGGACTCTCACTGCGCTGCTTCGACATACGTCCCCTATGAAACTGCAGCGTGCTGAAGCCGTCGCGCTGCAGGGGCAGGTGCCTCTCTAGCTGATCCAAAAGGTTCGAGGGTAACCGATTCATCTTGGCTGCTGCTGCAGAAGAGATAGTGGCCGATCCACTGGTGATCATTGGAGCGCCACTTAGGCCCAGACCTAAGCCCATGCCCATAGACAAGGAGTTGGACAGTCCACCTGCTCTGATGCCCTGCCCGACTCCGCCCCCACCAGCCATGCAGGCCTGGGAGCAGTCAACCTGCTCCATCTGGGAGGTGAAGTGCAGACGAGGGAAGGTGCTGCTGTTGGACATCTGGCTGAAAGGCAGCAGGCAGTCCGGGGTCAGGGCGGTGGGGCTGGTGGTAGAGCACTGGTGGAGATGGGGGTCCAGGGTGCCATAGTGGTTTATGGTGGGGCTCAACAGAAAGGAGCTGTGAGGGTCAGAGGTCATAGGACAGAGCGGCTTCTGTTGGCATCCCGCTGGTTCACATGAGTCAGACATGTGACGACTGCGGTTGGCTCCTAACCCTTTCATGGTGGCTGAGATGTCGTCCTTAAAACATTTCTCCAATCAGTACGGGTCTACGGACCTGAAGGGCTCATCCTGCAATGCGACAAGACACAGAAACGATCTATTTAACATGGAATTCAAGTTATTGCGTAGAAAAGATTTCTGATTGGTGCTGGAATGTAGTTATGCATTCTGATAGTTGTGCAGAAGTATATTAAAATACAACTTTTAAAACTTACAACACTAAAGTTATATTCTCTAATTAAACAGCTTTTTGTTCTCGTTTAGCGGCAGATTCTCTCAGGAATGATTAAAAAAGAATAGCCAGTGAGTCCCTTTATAGAGAGAACAGTTAACAGCGCATAACAGTTAAACAGCCATTTGCCTCCATTATAAAGGCTCAGAGGGGGAGTTCTCCACATCAATACTTAAAGCTAATGAAAACATTAGAGTCAGAGGCCGTTTAGGAGGGTTTTTCTCTGTGTGTCCTTGAAATATCAGTACAGTAATTGATCTAAAACAACTTTATAGACTGTCTCTGCTGTGTGGCTCAAATTCACAAAGGCAGCATTACAGCCAGTTAATGTGGAGAAGAGAGCCATTGTCTCCTACAGTAAGATCCCATAAAGTTGTCTAACACAAAAAACCACCAGGTGGAGCACAAGTGCACAAAGGACACTATTTGGGTTTTGGGGGAAAAAACACACACATATACATTGTATTGTCTTCAATTACGTTTCCAAATGAATATGTCTAGTTTTAATAAATCACATATATGTGCATTAAAACAATCCCGCTGCAAGATAGAAATTTGATTTGATTCTAAAAATCAAACAATGAACAATACATTTGCTTTCACAGTTTTTCTTTGATTTACTCTCTCTATCACGCTGCCACTGAACACATAAGAACAATGGAGACGTGATAGAAATCGAAAGACAAACAGACAAAATCACAGATTACTCTCCCTGAAAAGAGGACAGCCGATTCGGTTTAATGCATGAACTGTTCCAACACAGCAGGCAACCAGACACCCAGAGGCCTCGTATAAAACACCACAGTGATGTACGGCCTGCAGCTACTCCGCTCACAATGCATAGGAGAGCGGTTTTATGACTCACACATGTAAATGAGCTTTATATTTAAGGGGCACTATTTGTTTTCAAAGCAGGAAATGAACACTCATTTCAACAAATCCTTTTTGGTTCTTTGCCATCCTCTCGAATCCACTAACGGTGGGATAAACTATGATCCCTTTTCCTTTCTTACCAAGGGGAACAATAAATCTCCCCTACTGCCCACTAAAACCTGAAGAATTCTGGGGCGAAAACAAATATTTCATAGAGGTATTTCAGTGGCATCCAGATACGAGCAGAAATAAAGGCTGAATTCAATCTAAAAAAAACCTTGCTTAACTGTATTGTTATTAGTTACTATGAATATTTTCATTTCATATTTTAGAGCTCCTTGTTCTGGGTAAGGTTTTGAAAATATCTGCTTCTGTCATCTCTCACCACTTGCCTGGAATGAAGCTAAATCTAATGTGGACTCTTGGTCAACATGCCTAACAGTTTCCAATGCAACCACCACAATTTATTACAAAATAGCAGTTCATTTGTTTTTGTCATCCACTGTATATGATATATCTCTGCCATAAAGAGAAACATGGTAGCCCACGCTAAGTGGCTCGGACAGTAAAAAAAAAAAGAAAAAAGAAAAACACAACACGGAGCGAATGAGGGAAACAGAGATATTTTAAGGTAACTGTCTCGTCTTCTTCTATCACAGGCCTACTCATTCTCAAAGCTCACTATGAACAGACAGTCATATTGCATCGAGGTTATGAAAACTCATAATTCACACAGCAGAAATCCATGCTGCATTAAATTCACTCCAACAGATGCTGTCTGTATCACAGTGGAATGACTCACTGATCAGTCAATGGTAAGAGCTCTCTCCCACAGCAAGCATGAAATCTTGCCTGCGAGCTGAATGTGGAATGTTAACTGCAGCACATTTTCATTCCACTGTGTTGGTTCGCCACTTCTCTCTGACCTCCCGTACACCCTCTACGGTGCGAGAGCAGCCACTTATCTGAGTCAGAGCTCCTGGACGGACACAGCGGCGTGCTGACAAACACACCAGCGTTTTACAACGGCGCGGCCTGCTGTAATTCATCCGCCCGAGCTGACTGTAGCCCCACGTGTTCCCGTCCTGTAGGCGCCACTGCTGACAAACTGACACACACCTACACGCTGACACACCAACTCACGCTGACACACGCACAAACGTGCTAAACCACCCACCCACCGGCACCGACGGGGAAAAAAAACCCTGTCAAGTGCTGAGCATCGCAAGGGGCAAGATGAGAAATGAATAACAGTCAGAGTTTGTGTAATTCTGTCACAGGTTCAGTGCTTCTGTCTGTCTGTCTGACTGTGTGATGGTGGCCAGCAGGCTCTTGCATAATTACAAGGTGAATGAATCCTTGGACTGCGTGTGATGTTAGCAAAATATGTCCCTGCTTCACACACACACACACACTGTAGTGAAAGCAATAACTGTCTGTGGGAATTATCTCGGAGAATCTTGCACATTCACCGAGTGACTCAAATGATCTCATACGTAAGTGCCGTATTGGTTGCAGTTGTAGTGCGCTTATGTAATGTGGAGAGAGATCTGGCAGCGTATTCTGGTCCCGTGAGGGTCAGTTGGAGGGTAAAAAACTCATGCAAGCAATTGGTTGATTGGTGTGTGAAGGTGATCTATTTAAAAAAACGCAATCACCCTAAAACATTATGGATAATGAGATTTGGCCAGAGTCTTTGCAGTGTCACTACAATGAGTATTTATGTAGCACATTACATAATCACATCTTACTTTAACACCTTATAGTGCATGTTAAGATGTTAAACATATAAGCAAAACAGCACTGAATGACAAGACTGAAATTAAAACAATTTATGAGTCTTAAAAGAGAAAAAGAACACTTAACGTTATTAATCTCTTGGTCACACAAACAGAAAGTAGTTTTTATAAATTAATGAATGAATGTGAATGTGAAACAGCTATAATTCAAAATATATATTCAGAATAATACAATAAGCCTTAAGCTTGAATATTCTTTCAAAATAAATAAAGTAAATTGTTGAAGTATAATAAATATATAAGTCAGTTTAAGTGTATGCTATAGTTGTTATTGTGCGACATTGGTGAATCCGAATTATCCCTTTAAAACACCAAAGTTACACAGTAACACAATCTAACCGATCGAGCCTGTAGACCAGCAACTCCCGTGTTCTGTGAGGTGAAACAACTTGTTTTCGTCAAAGGAGTCCTGTGGCTTTGAAGAACTTATTGACAATATACCTTTCATTGTAAACTTCTTTTTCAGTGGATAGACAGACTCGGTCAGAGGGGGTGTGCTGTAGTCACGGCGGAACTCCACTATAAAAACTAGCTTCCATGTTTGTAGAAAAAATACACTTTAACTTATATAATGATTTACACATGACTGGCATAATATCAGCTTTTAAGTTAATATGCGAAACTTGTTAGCATAGAGTTGCTTATTGAGTCCTCTTTCTGGCCACGTTGTCTAATATTCATGCTCCGTTTATATCTGGCTCTTTAGCTGCTAAATGCTTAGTGACGATTAACTGACTCCACATCTGTTTATTTTTCTCTGATAATTCAGATTTTCATTTCAGCTTCTCTGTCCTCAAACTGTCCCACCATGGGACTCAGGGGGGCATTTAGTGAGTTACAACTTTAATCTAATTTAACACGGTGACATTGAGAGCAAGCCCGTTTCAGATATTATAGTAGAACACACAGTTGTAAATTTTGTCATTATCAACTCTCTCATAACACTCTCTGCCAAACACTCCATGAAAAGTAGCATCTGGAGATAGATAAATGTGGTTTGGTGACCTGATTTAGAAAACACAAATTTAAAACACAGAAGTGTGACTCATTATGTAAAAGGGTAACCAGATGAACAAAATCCAACTGATAACTCTGAAGTAACAGTATATTAACAGACTCAGACCTCTATCACAAAAACGATTTAACGACTTGAAACTGAAATTTTAATATTATCAAGGTCTTCTGATGATAAAATCACCAAATGATTTATTACAGTTGATTACTCTTATACTATATCATACTCGCTATTACCGTATACTACATGTACTCCTGTTACTGTCTGAGATCTGGGACTTCTGAATTGGCTCCTATAAAACGTGGCTGTCACATGTTATTGTGCAGGAAAATCAAAGCCAGACGACGAACAATAAACAAGCACAAATGTTATCGAGGCTGCAGCTTTGAATAATGTTCATTGTTGGAAGCTGTTCGAGACTTTCAAAGTATCTTCCAGTTATGTAATGCTGTTACTAGAGCTTGCTCTCACAGGGGGAAAAAAGTCCTAGGGGGGGGGGGATAAAGTATGTATAGCATGTATTTAGGTGATGCATCAAATTTTCAGCTGTCAAGGTAGAGATGCTTTTGATGATCATCTCAGTCCTGCTGAACTAATAAAAACATTTATTTCTACTACACTGCAATTTTCAGTGCAATGAACACTTTAGTAATTTGATTGCATTAAAAAGCAATCAAATGACAATTTTTTATTTTCTGTTGAAAATAAAAATCAATTAAACACAAGCCACAGAGCATTAATCCATTATAAAATCCAGTAGCTGACATCAGTTTTTAAGACTGTGATTAACAGCCATGAAATTGTCTCTTACTTAGTGTTGAAAACATTAATTTACACAACACAAGATAAGATATTTTAACATTTTGTTCTACAATTTAAAACACAACAGTGAAAACTCCACCCGTGAATTTTGAGGCTTTTACATGTTTTTTAAAAAGCGGTTGATAACAGTTAAATAAGACCCCAAAACATTATCACACCAACGAGTTCTACACAGCCTCGTTTTGCAAACTCATGCGACCGTGGTGTAGTTCGTTTTTTAACATAACGTTAGCTTTTTACTTCTGCCAATAGCCTTCACTCTTCAACAATTATAAAAGTGGTTTTCATTTGTTAAGATTATCTTGCTGAATAAAAACATGTAAGTATCAAATGTGTGTTTGTCACAGAGCTCATTTTCTGAAATAATCCAAAATCCTTTTTGTCGGGAGAACCGATTCAACCATTCAAGCACAAAGTTCATTATGTCAAATTGAAGAGAGGAGGGCAAATTGTTGAAAAATCTATTTCCTTACAAGTCTCTTTTAAAAAAAAAGACATATTTTTAGATCCTTTTCACACAGAGGTTTAAAATCTAACAAATGAGGGCAGCACTCTGAACGTAAATGTACTTTGACAAAACAATCATCCTCACAGGGCCGGTGAAATTGCTGCCACTTTGTCAAAAACCGCCATCATTGGTCCATTGGGAGGTGATGCCACGTAGTCCAACTGCTGACATACAGCCCCTGTTAGATCTACACGAGGCCTGCTAACAAGCAAAACCAGGAGTTTCTGGTCTGTGTCCCACAGAGCCACCAAGCAGGCCTGTAATAAACGTCTCCTGTAGCTGTGCAGAGAAAGAGAGAGGTATTGATCTGTTCTCGCTCCTTGTTCTAAGGGTGAATATACAGCTGCTGGGTATTGGCTTTTGCAGTCTCCTCCAATAATCACCTTTTTTCCCCCACATTGCTTCGATTCCATCGACTCTCTTTCTGCCAAATGTACAGCACATTTACATTTAAGTCGACTACAATTACTGCTTGGATACAGAACCTGAATCCTGTAGCTTATGATATTTCTTATTCTGATACAAAAACGTACAGATTTCACTTATTTCAGATACAGCTAATGAAATGTTGCAGTGAATATGTATCCGTCTTCCTCCAAGCTTCTAAAAGGAAAAGGTCCGTGTTTGCAGCATTAACACTTTAGATGAGCCAACGCCATCCGCTATCCCCACTGAACTGGTGAGAATCTACTAATAGTGCGTTTCAGTCACAAAGTTATGTCATCGGGGCTTCCTGTGGCTACAGCAAGTGTTGTTTTCTACTGGTGCAAGTGTTGTTCTCTACTGCCTGGGGGGAAGCAAGCAACAAGTCCAATTTCTGTAGACAGCAGGGCTAATCAGCTCAAAAATGTGATACTTTCCAATTTAGGTCTTATAAATAACAAAGGAGAAACTGAACAATAATTTAATGTTTTTTAAGAATTAGATTTTTTTCAGCTCCAATTAAAGAATGTCCAGAGGCCTTTTAATGACGGATCACATAATACATTATATGTGTAGGGGTCACCAGCGTTCAAACAACACCTAAGGAATAGTTTGACGTTTTGGTAAAAACGCCTCTTTTTTGCCGGAGAAAAGAACTACCAGTCTTATATCTGTCTGTTAAATAGAAGTTTACAGAAAGCAGCAAGTTAGCTTAGCTAATTAACAAATTTTATGAGGCTTATGTAGTTTAAAAATGTCAATCTGTTGTTTTACGGGTGGTTATGTGTCCGAATATGGCCTAGGAACAGTCATTTTCTGCAAAATAGTCAGCCACTTACTATTATTGCCTTTGAACAGAAACCAGGCTAGCTGTTTACCCCTGTTTACAGTCTTTGTGCTAAGCTAAGCTAAACGGTTGCATGCTGTAAATTCATATTTACCATATAAACATAGAAAGGTAGCAATACTGTCTTCTTTTGTGAGGTCACAGTGACATTGTTTGTGCTAAATTTGAAGAAATTCACTCCAGGCATTCCCGAGATATCGCGTTCACTAGAATTTAATGTACATTTGAGTCACAGTGACCTTGAGGCTTGACCTTTGACCACCAAAATCTAATCAGTTCATCCTAGAGTTCAGGAGGAGGCTTCTGCCAAATTTGAAGAAATTTGCTCAAGGCGCTCTTAAGATATCACGTTCACGAGAATGGACCAGACAACTGTACAAATAGTCAACCCGAAAAATAATGCCTCCAGCCACGGATGTCGCGGGTGAAAAGGCGTAGAAACATCCTCCTCGTCTTCTGTTTCTGTGTCTCTGAAAAGGCCAAGTCTATAACCAGGAGGGATATGAATTACACAATAAGACTTCTTTCTTGTTTGATTGCAAAATGCTTTTTGCTTATCAAGGATTATCAGAACAATTGATTGTCCAATGCGCTGGAAGCTAAAGATACTAAGATACAACGGAGTGACTCTGACAGGGTGACTGCATATATCCAACAAACCATTCATTCAAACAGAATTTATACCCCCAAGAAGCTGTATCACTACGACATCTTTCTCCAAATAAGGGATGAAACTGCCAAATGTTGGTCGGTCACATAAAAGGAAGAGGCAAAGTTTGTTAAAATGGCTAAAAGATAGAATCAACTACAATCAGAGAAATTGTACTTCTTAATACAACATGTAGTAAGACTTTGTTTCTATTTATTCCTTTTATCTACAGTCGACCTGCAGATTTCTTGTTATGCCAGCAGGACGGCGATAAAGACGTTATGTTTTCGGGCAGTCTGTCCATCAGTCCATACTTATCGCAAATTTCTTCAAATTTGGTATAAACGTCCACCTGGAATTCAAGGATGAACTGATTACATTTTAGTGGGTCAAAGGTCACTGTGACTTCACAAATAAAGGTATTTGGCCATAACTCCTTATTGTCCTAATTATGATAATTTCCTACGAATGTCTAATAGGATTAAATGAGAAAGTGAGGACATTTTGTACCGACATGGATGTAAACTGCAACTGGACTGAGGTTTAAGATACTAGTTTAAGATTAGCACTATATTAGTTAAGGTTGATAAATGGCTAGCATTTTTGGAATTAATAAAACATGTAATTTTTAAGTTGATTTAACATTTTAGCATTGACCAGATGTTATAGATATAACCTGAGGACCGGACTCTTAATGTGTGACTTCAGGGTGTTCTGAGCAGTACTGCAAGAAGCAAAAGTAGTATTACCACAGTATAAAAACACTATTAAGTGATAAGTATAAGTCCTGCATTTAAAATCATGTAAAAGTACAGAAGTATTAGCATCAAAAGGTAATTAAAGTAGCAAAAGTAAAAGTACTCCTTTTGTGAAAAGCCCCCACCAGTGTTATATTTATATATATATTATATATATATATTATTGAAATATAGATATTATTGATGTATTTGCGTAAGCAGCCTTTTAAAGCTATCTAGGTAGGGCTGGTTCTTTACCTGACCTGCAGCTGTCAGCTAAATGTAGTGAAATAAAAAATACAATATTTCCCTTTGAAATGTAGTGGAGTAGAAGAATAAAATAGTAAGAAATGGAACTAGTAAAGTACAAGTACATAAAAGTGTGCATAAGCACAGTTCTAAAATGTACTTAGAGGTTTTGAGAGTGCTGTAGTTAGTTTGGTAACACTATGGGAAAGACAGATAGTCAAGCAGATGGGTGACTTTACATTACAGCACAAGCTAGAGCAGTTGACTATTTACTGTAGGTAGACGCTTTCCAGAACACCTCACTTTCTTGTTAGAGGACTGTGGGAACTTTGTCGATGGCATGCAAGCTCGCTTTCCAAAAATCTGCAAGCATCTTCGTTTAGGGATGTTGAACATGGGGGATGTTACTCTCAAAAGCCTGCTGAAATATTCAGAGGTAGGAGTGTTTGGCGTTCATAGGATTCTCATCAGTGCTTTGGCCATTAAAGCGATCCAAAAGCACCACTCTTCATCCTTCACCACTGCACGCACTGAAGTGTAATTAGAGAGAGAGGTTGCACATTTCCCATGGGCAAATTACCATTTACTGTACTGATGCTGGTTCCTTTCTGCATGTTTTTTCATCTGGTAACATCTTGTGCCAGCACTTCAGCGCTGCCTGACCACAGAGATCCACTTCAGTGACTCTGCAAGATTGGACGCACGGTAGTGCCGAAAAGAAGGGTTAACATTTATGGGATTAATTAAAAAGCAGGCTGTAATCCTAATATTGTCTTTTTGCATGGCCAAGCATTAACGTGAATGTAGAGTTTAAATCATGACCATCACGTGCTAGTAAGTTTAGACTCATTATTATTAAATAAAAAGGCAAAAGGCAGGTTCTAGGTAGGAAAAGAAAGGACTCGAGTTTGAATGTGTGTTTCTCTGTGTTTCTGTCTTCATAAAGCAGAGCAGCAGCAGAAGCTGCAGGGCGGGTGATGAGAACTGTGAACTTCCCTCCCTGACTAAATTACTTTGACACTATATTGGTCTCAGGCGAAACAAGACATAAAGCTCCCAATAAGCTGCGTGTTAAGCTCTGCAGTCATGTGCCATTGTGTCATGCATGCTAAACATGCACAGCCCAATGTCTTCACTGTTAAAACACGCTACCATACATTCAGCACAGCCCCTGGGCCCCGGGGGAGTTATTGCATGCTATTGTTTAGTAGCTGCCAGGGTGAATCCTCCACCAGCACTCGTTTAAAACGCTGTCAAAGCTTTAATGGTCCCGGCGGCTCGGGTTTAGAGAGGAAATGCTTCAGTCTGCTCTGGAAACAGAAAAGGCAAATCAGACAATACCATGCCATAAGATCTAACTCGACTGCTTTGCTTGAGTTTTCTGCTGTCTGGCATTATGATCTGCTCAATTATATTTTAAAAGAACACTGTGTAACTTTTAGCAGCAATGGAATATAATATTTATAATAACTATGTTTCAATCAGTGTTTAATCACCTTAAACTAAGAATCCTAATGTTTTCGTAAGCTTAGAAAAAGCCATTTATATCTACATAGGGAGCAGGTCATCTTGCAATACATCTGTGAACACGTAAACAAAAATGAAACCTAATTCAATCGTCCACCACCGCTATGTTTACACAAGCACAGTACGAAAGATCGGCCGAAAGTTATTTTTTTATGTCAACTTTTATGTAAACTATGTTAACAAAGCAGCCAGGAGGACAGAGGACAGGAGGAATGACCAATAATTGACTCATGTCTGTTTTCTTCGTTTTTATAGACTTATCAACATTATAGATTTGTTTCCAGTAAGATGTTAATGCCTTTATATAGTGACCGTGTTGTTGTAAACATAACTGTTGCTGCCCTATAAACAATATTTAGATATATTTTAAAAATAAATTCTAATCCTGTTCAGAATTAATTTGTTTTTAAAATGTTATATGTCTTTTTTAAAGGCGAATATTTAGTCACATAGAAAAGCATGAGTTTTGATAAGTGTAGCTCCTAGTTGTACTAAAATCTCTAACAGACCTATCCCTACCTGAAGGCAAACGTAGTTCTCCAACACACTTGGAAAGGGAGGGGTGGGTTGAGGGTTGGTTAGTTGGTTGCAAACTGCAACACACCACTAGATGCCACTAAATCTCACACACTGGCCCCTTTAATAGCCCTTTGTATTTTTAACACATTTTCACACTACTGGGGGTTAAATCTTTGCATGCTGGATTAAATCTGTCCGTTTGATTGTGTGGGATTTATCTCCTTCAATGCTAGCGAGCCCCAGAGTAGGTCTGGACTAAATATGCAGCAGGACAGTAGCTTAAATATTCTCATCACGTACACATACAGTAAAATAATGATCTTTATTGCTTGTGTCCACTCAGTTCTGTATTGTTTTCTTAAATCACCAGGGATTCCTCATGATACCAATCTGGACAACAATCTACAAAAATATGCCCTGAAATTGACCTACTGTGTAAATATAAAGAGCAACATATTGCTGCATGCTGGGGGTTTGCAGTAGCAGTAGCATTACCATAAACCCCAACAGCTTCAGCTACATCATATTCTAGCCCCGGGGTCCCACATTAAACAGATTCCTCAGAGATAGTCCCACGTAAAATCCCATGGGACGTAAGATCATGGCAGCCACACAGCAAGTTTTCCCCCGACTGCTCAAATTGGCCCCAGCACTCAAAACATAATAAAATGAATATGCTCTTTTGCTCTCGTGAAGGGATTAGAGCATCCAACAGTATCCAGATTTAGGTGTACTGCAAAACGGAGCGGTTCAACTGCGGCAGCCGTGGTCAGAAGGGGTCGGAGCAGAGGGCTGGAGGAGGAGCATATCTGTCCATTAAGAGGACACACTTAAACAGGCGCCGAGGCTGTTGAGAGGATTACAGCAAGGTCATTTTAAATATGCACAGATTCATTTTTCTAAAAAGTGCTGCAAAGTGGTCTAATTAGAGGGAACATCAAAGCTTGTTTAGTCAGCAATGGAAGTAACAAGATCAGACAAAGCCACAGGATCACATTTATAACGATTAGTACTGAATATATAGCAGTGTTAGCAGGGCTTAACATGGTAATATGGTGTAGACAGAGCTCTCCATCAGTCCTTAACTTCAATATAAACTTGCTTTTAAAACTGACACACAGGTAGAAATTGAGATAAGTGAGCGTGCCCTAAACTTAATTTATTGTCATTGCCCTAACCTGACTTCTATCACAACCTCTTACAGTTATATTCCAGCATAACATTATTATGTTAATCTTGTAACAAATTAATTATCCGCACATCTTTCATGTTGACGGGGTCACAAAAGGAAAATGTGTTCTCTCAGACAATACCTCTTACTGTCCATTTGTAAGGTTAACATCCTATCCCTAAGGTTACTCATGTTACTGATTATTGAAGGGGCCCTGAAAAGCCTGAATGTAAATGTGTAATCTTCCTGGACTATACATTGAGATCTTGTCATCAAGTTCCTGCAACATTAAAATCTGAGGCTCTTTCCTGGGGTAATTAGGTGTTGAGCAAATGTAAGGTTAAAGGTTAAAGGTTAAACTCAGGAATTTTCATCAAAATTCACCTTTCAGTAGTCGTTCTCCAAAGACAATTGTGGTATACATCAGATAACCCCTCAATTGCTACTTCACATTCTCTGTGACAAAATCATATCACTCCGATGCATTGAACGTGCAAGAGGATACTTCAGATGTGGGTGTACATTTTATGTATCATATTCATTAAGAAAATACTGTAAACTAATAGAAACATTTCCTCAGCATCATAATATTCTTTTCTCCCACAAGTCCTCTCTTTCACCAGCTTTGAGAGCAGGCTGGTGAACTGTTAGACCCTGAGGACTTTGGAGATTCAGAGGGGAGCATTGGTCACTGCAGGGCAAGTGACTCTGCCAGATGGACTGAGGCTGGGACAGTTTTAGGGCTAGAGCGAGACACAATGTGCAAGGCCACAGTTCTGCACTTGTATCGCCTTTTCTCAGCATAAAGATACTTTGTGTTCTGTACCAAGAAGAGGTTTGGAAGATGCAGTTTTCAAAGGAGGATATTTCACCTCTCTCTCCTTTAAGATGCTGGAATGATGTGTTGGTAAGGAAGAGGGAATGCTCTAAGATCTTTCCTGTTCTTGCTGTAATGCAGCCTGTGGCAAGGAATCTACATGGTCAATTTATCTATCTTTTTTAACTACGAGGGTTACAAGATCTAACTCCAAGTTGATGACCGTCATTACACAATGAACATCTGGTTAACATATTCTACCAGCTCCAATTCATTGGCCAGATGTGTGGTGAGCTTCCTAGTCACCAAAGCTTTCACCAAACTTGCCGCATAGTCTGTAGCTTGCACATCATCTAACAGCAGTAAGTAGAATTTTGGACTTTTGTCTGATCAAATCTGAAAACGGGAGCCCTGATTGACTTCAGCCGTCATCTTCCAAAAATTCCCAGATATTAGCAAGTAGGCCCTGAAGACCTGTCAGCAGGCAGCTTGTGCAGTGATGATGGACTGGATGTAAACACTGAATACTCGCTGGTATGCCTCGCCAGTATATGCCTCAAAGATGACGCACCATAGCTCCATCTTGGGAGAGTGCTGGGAGTACTTCCATCGTTGCCGCGGCTGCTGCTGCCATCTCACTGCTGACAGAGCTCATCAGTCAGTGCTCTCCAGCTGGTCTGTGATCCCATGTGTGCATGACACCAAGAGACATGAAGTGGAGTGAACGTGGATCAACGGCAGCAACCAAAGACTAGGAATGATGGGCGGCGTTTAGCCACCGCGGTGTCAGGACTAATTTATCCTTGACTGTGCTGTCATCTTGCTACTGAGATGAGTGGCTAAGCCTATGGAGCAGACAACGTGAAAATAGAACATCTTTCTGGGGGTTTAAATGCTGTATTTTGAGTTACAAGCAGCTACATGTAAAGACTGTGAGACACCGCTTTTTTTTGTATATTTCTAGGTTCTTTCCTGCAACTTGGAAGAACCAGGTATATTATCTTATCCATAAATGTATCCAAGGTCACATTGTTTTTCCTGCAGCATTGTAGTTGTATTTCAGTGGATAGACACAGTACTTGGTAGCAGCAGAAGAACGAGCCTGCAAATGTGTAACACAGTGGGATTATAGTACAGTAGAGCATTTACATATTTTACATCCCCAGCGATGAAGGGCAGAGCTGTATCATTATGAAAAAAAAAAGAAGCCCTTTATGATCAAAGCTTTGAAAATAGAATAGAATAAAATAAAAGCCTAAGTATTCACTCCAGAGCCAGACTTAAATCCATAGTTTCCAGTATAAGTCACTCATAAATACTATATAGGAGATACCACTGGTTCCGAAAGTATTTTTCCCGATTGTTAAGACTAAAAATGATTGGGGTTAGAGTTTTACACTCAAACCACATTAGAAGGTTGTATTATGAACACCTGCTATACACATATATTTTATACATATTAATAATCCAACTCTGTTTATGAAAAATTGCATTTCAGTTAGTATGACAGGGCTGTTACTATGGCAACAGCACTGGCAAAAGGCGTAAAATTCTTCTTGCCAAAATCAATCATTTCAGTAATTCTGCCACGTTAGGCAATCAAAGATTGTAGCAAGGCTGATATTGAAAAAGACATAGAAACTAGAAAGGTGAATTTTGATGAAAATTCCCGAATGAAACGAGTTTAATAGAAGGGCGGCTGTGGCACTGTGGCACATGAGGTAGAGCGCTTGTCCCGTAACCACAAGGTTGGTGGTTCAAGCCCCTCTACCGGCAACATGCCGAGGTGTCCTTGAGCAAGACACCTAACCCCAAGTTGCTCCCCGGGCGCTTCATTGCAGCCCACTGCTCCTCCGGGATGGGTTAAATGCAGAGAAATAATTTCCCCATTGTGGGACTAATAAAGGCTTAATTATTAACTAATGTTTGAAGGGGAGACGTCCACCTGAGATCACTGCAGAAAATAACTGAGAGTCAGCTCACTGAAGCTGTCAGGGCCAGCATGAGGGACAAGAGTTTTGGTGAGCTAGCTAAAACCAGATTAACTTTGAGTATAGATGCAATGAAATGCCCGATCTGTACTGCCCATGTGCAAGTCTCAACAGAGATGAGAAGGAAGAGAGATGGCTCACTCCTTAGCTACTTCTATCGTCAGTGCCAGAAAACAACGTGTTTAATTATTTACAATTAATAAATGTAATCATTATTAAAAGAAAGATTTAAAAAAAAGGTCTTTGCGGAAATATCAGTAATGCTCCTTTCAACTCAGCTGGCCGGAGGGGAGAGTCGGTTTCTGTGTTTGATTGCAACTGGCAGGCTGAGCACCGGCAGGAGAGCAACAGAAAGAAGTAAAAACAATTTGTGCTGTAGTTTACGGGCTATATGCAGACAGTGTTAGCAGAGTTATTGAAGAGTAAGGACTACACCTGTATCTAAATGGACCATAGTTCCATTTGGAGGTATGTTCTAAATGCGATTTAATGTGCTGAAGCTGACCAGCTAATTGGGTATCTATCTTTTCCCTGGTGAATGTTTATTCGTTCACTCTTCCAACAAGCTTAAGTGTAGGACAAGACCTGACTTCATGTTTGAGAGTTAGTTAACGACACTAGCAGGAAAGGCTAAAGTGGGTTGCTGTCTGGCTGTTTGTCAGTGTGACCATCTGCCTATGACAGAACAGTGACTTTGCTGCTTTATTCATTTATTCAAGATTTGATTCTCCATCTACGTGGACAAACATCAAACTGTATTCCAACAAATGAATGCAGAAAATAGGGGGCACCATCAAACCAAAAATGTTTAAATATAAATCTCTCCCTTTTGAATACTTGTGGATTTTCACCTAATAGTTGAACACAGGAAAGTTGATTTACAGGGATGTATTCTGTAATGGATTAAAAAAATGTGCAATTTCATTTCGCTTTGACTTCTGAGATAGAACAGAAGCTGAAGGGACAAAAGCAGAGGGCAGTTTTCTCTTGCTTCATCTGCAGCCAGATGGTCCGGCAGCTTTGTAAAAGAGAAGCGGAGGGGAAGTGAGAGTCCATCCCTCTGGGACTTTTTAACGCTTCAGGACGGAGCGTTAAAGACGGAACTAGGCCCGTCTCCTGGGTACTCATGTCGCCCTGAGCCTGCTGCACAGACACAGACACACACACACACACACACACACACACACACACACACACACACACACACACACACACACACACACACACACACACACACACACACACACACACACACACACTGTGGGCTGTGGATACATAGATGTGTCGGCCACAGGATCACAGCAATTGTTAAAAGCAATCACGGCATCCAGTAAATTACTGTTATCAGTGGAACGTTTCAAACAAGCCCAGACATCTGCATGAGCTGACGTCACTAAACGACTGAAGACGTTTTGTTTGATCCTTGTTGAACTCCCATCAGTGTAACCTTTATAGGTCAGTCTAAGCTGCTGCTGTTGCAGTTTCACATTTCTCTACAGTCAAAGCTGCTGATTGTGGTTCACTAAGATATATCCTGATGATTAGAGTGTCATTTAGTGTTCTGAAATTTGTTGGATATCTAAATAACAACAAAACTATGTCTAACATATGATCTATAGGCCGCGATAATTGTGTATATATAGTGTTAAATAAAAGAAGTGAGCTCTTGGTGGTGGTGGTTTATTTAATTTTTCAATTGTTATATTTTTTCTTCAAGGTGCTTACTGTTAAGTGCGCAACTAGTGCTAAGATTCTCTTCCCCTGTTTGACAGTCATTTTTAAATTTTTTAAAGATGTCTAGAATATATTTTCCCAGGAATACAGAAAAAAGAGATATTTTCAAACATTCATTCGAGTTTTGCGCACTGAGAAATACACTTTTCATTGATTCATTTTTCAGTGCTAAAAGAAAAACTACAATACACTGCAGATGAAACTGTAGAGACTGAGCACAATAAACAACTCCACACAACAGTAAACTCAACTAAATATTTAATATCGACAGAAAGCTGATATTAAAACACAAAAACACGGCATCCCCCATTCATCAAACTCTAATCTGTGTGCGATTTATTTCTCCATCACTGACAGCGATATCAAACGTTCACACCATTGCGTGAGCACAGAATAGAGTCTTAACATTCTTCTCAGAAGTGTATTACTGATTCTCACATTGTCACCAGCGCTAACAGCCATGGGATTCTGCGGTCGAGTCACAATGCTCGTGACAACAATGACAAACGCTTGGCTCGACTTTACGCTCTGAGCATCAGATCACCACAAAGCGACTCCACCATCAAAGCTCGGCCTTGACAACAGCCTTCTTTTTCACAATGAGCAAAAAATAAATGACAAAAGCTTCTTAAATATGCAGAACGTTTTATTTAGCAAATGATGCGCACTAAAATCTCTCCAAATGTGAATCCGAAGCTCCTCAGAGATTTCAGTTTTTCATGAAAGTTGTCCATCTGCGGCCACATTTGTGTGCCTTCTGTTCCCTTCGTGGCTGATTAAAGTTGACACACAGAACAATCAAAACTCTTCCTGCATAAATTCATGGTCTGAGTGCTGGATGATTAACATCTCTGGATAAAAAAATGAATAACAGATCACTTGCCTACATGTATGTGAAGGGGGGTCGCTTGTAGTTACGTACCTACAGATAAATTACCTGACTCTGCAGTTCTTCTCAAACTCTACAGAACTTTGTGTCAACTTTTCAAAAGTGTTTTTGTTTTTCTGGCTCTCAACTTTACTGTCTTGATTTACTATCACTACCCCTCTCATTTTTTCTTCACAAAAGGCAACGGTTTTAGAAAAAAAACTTTAAAAGCTCACTGTACATCTGCTTGACCTCAAACAGATCACAGAAAAAGTTAGCTTCTACGCGGTGAACATAGTGAGGTATTTAGCAGTGGCCATTGTACTTGCAAAGAGTACAAGTCCAGTAGATACAGAGCAACATTGTCACTCATTTAGAGTCGTGTTTCTGGCCATGTGAAGAATTTACTCCAATCAGGTCTCCACCAACCTCTTAGGGAAATATCTGTGTCTTTAGCTACTAAATGTTCACCAGCTCTTCAAACTTTAGTGCAGAGAAGGTAGCATAAAGCTGATTATCCTATTTTGTTTGCTGAAACAAGCAGCATGCTCAGGTTGAAAACTGGTTGAAGAGGGTGAACCAAAACAGCAGTGTCAGACTTTAAAACCAAAACAATGACACGATAGGTGTTAAGACGCTCAGTAGAGCTGAGAGGAACTGCTTAGTCAGGTGATAATTCTCCCTGCGTTTATTACTGTAAGTAACCTGCACTTCAAATTACACATAGCAATTTAACCCGTGGAAAAAAATATTGATTAGTGCAGCTTAATTATCAGCAGTTTGATCCCATTAAGACCTTTACAGGAGATTAAGTGTTACTCAGTCGGGCACATTTGACAGAGACACTTTTTAAAAAATGCCAAAATTCTTCTATATTTCATTAAAGTCCAAGATTTACACATGCTGGACTTTCCAGCTACTGTGTTTTAACACTGGCAACAAATAATCTATGTAGACACAAACACATTTGAGAGGCCTACTCATGCTTTTAATATCACAGTAAAGTATCATGATAAAGCGATAAGTGTCATTTGCATGGGGTGATAATTGAAGCAACCACCTCCTCAACTAATGCTGATACTCTCCTTCAAGGTGTCATGTGGACACGTTCATACTGTGTCATATTATAGGGTCTAATTGGCAGAGTGACCCGTACACAAAGCGCTATTTTCTTTCGATAAAGAAGTGTTGGAGCGGAGGGCAAGAAAGCGCGGATGAGTGCTAAACCTGTGACTGATGAACACGAAGCAGGCTGCATTTCCACGGAGTACCCTCTGGTGGAAGGACACTCGTTTACCAGATTGATGGGGCGCTTTATTGCCTGCCACCTCTCTTCCTCTTTTCTCACCATCCCCTCATCTCCTCCCTCTCTCTTATACCTATTTCTCTCTTTATCTCCTCCTCTCTCCAGCTCTTTTCCTTTGTCACACACACACACACACACACACACACACACACACACACACACACACACACACACACACACACACACACACACACACACACACACGCACACACACAAACATACTGTAAATTCAGAAACACTCTCCTCTCTCTCTGTCTCCGCCACACACATAAACACACAGACACACACATAACACACACACACACACACACACACACACACACACACACACACACAGACACACACACAATCTTCCTCTGGCCCTGTGATTGCTTTGTGAAAGGACAATGAGATTCTCTCCTAACCTCTTTAACACTTCCACCACCACCTCATTGGTGTTCAGACAGTCAGTTTCCTTCAGCGACAGAACAACAAGCAAGAAACACACACACACACACACACACACACACACACACACACACACACACACACACACACACACACACACACACACACACACACACACACACACACACACAGATGCTATACGCTATTTAGACTGCATTTTAACCATCACACTCATGGAGGAGTACAATTTGAGACTGACAATGATTTTGATTAACATTTGCGACCACTATTTGTGCTTTGGAGCAGCACTATTAGTGGACGTGGGTGATGCAATGGTTTCATATTATTCCACTCATGTACAGGTGGCGGAAATGCACGAAGAAATGCAACAATGCACCAGCAAAGGCAAGGAAGGAGAAAATTACTAACAAGTAAAACCATGGATGTTAACAATGCAGGTTTCAAAATGGTAACAAAGAAAATCGTCGACTCAATCCTCAAGGATATATACAATTTATGTCGGTGAGTTACACTGAATGTAAACATAAACTTTGTTTGTTTACAAGAAAACAGAATCGGGTACCTTTACTCATTTAGCCTATTTAATGTCATAAAAAAGTGGGAAACAAATCCCCGTCAAAATTCAACAGAATCAAAGAGGATGTCTTCTTGTTACTTGTTCCGTCTGAGGAACAGTCCAAAACCCAAACGTGTTCAACTTGCAGTAAAAATGTATATTTGAGAGTCGAGAAGGATTTACATTTATGCTAAAATTCAAGTACTTAAAGTGAGTTCATTTCTACATTAGCAATGCATTTGACAGTGTGTGATGTGAAAGGGGTTGCTCATAGTGACAAATCCATTGAAAATGTTCAATCAAATCTGCATTTTTGTGTCTTTAAGCTCATTGCTTTGGTTTCATCGATCACATCTTTACAGCAACTGTTTTCAGCAAAAAGCTATGATGGCCACCTGTCCAGCACCGACTGACAGACAGACAAGGTTAGCCAGTGAACACAGCGGAGCAATTAGCAGCTTAAGAGACAGATATTTCCCTCAGGATTTGGCGGAGACCAAAAATAGACCTAAAGCCGAGAGAATATTGGTCTCACATTCATCAATTGGATAAAAAGACAAAACTAACTGAATGAAAATGTTACGTATATCACGTAATCATGTTTGCCGAAATAATTTGTTTACATCTTTTCACATGGCCAAACATGATCGAATTAAACAAATAATCAAATTAGTTGACAATCACATTTCTATCAATCAACTTATCATTAAAACTAATTGTCTCTAGTTTCAATATTTGCAAATAAAGAAAGGTTGACGTTGCAAATAGCCATCCCCATATCTACTGTGGCATGAACTATATCAGTGACAACAGCGGAATCAAATGAAACAAAAAGAAAAGAAACATATAGTCTTCAGCAATAATACTAAATATCTTCGAAAAAGCTCTTTGAAAAAGATGCAAAAGTATTCTGCAAAACAAAAAACAAACACAAAGATGTTTTCACTGTAAGGGGCTTTTTTTTTGTTTTGTCCTGACCGACTTTTGCAGTCAGACGGTTCTCAGGGGCAAATCTCACATGACAAATCAAATCAGTGATCAGCTGGAAAACCGCTGCCTCATGCATAAGTAAAGGCCACCCCCCGGCCGTTGTGCACTGTACACACCTGATCTTACACACACACACACACACTCACACACGTACACACACTGAAACATTAAAGCCCTCATCTAACCAACTCAAAGCACTAGTCACACTCATATGATAAGTTATTCATGTGTGGGAACATGCAAGAAGCAGACCATAAATTGCAGGTGACATATGGATTTTTATCCCCTGGAGAGAAGTGACACATGGCTGCACAGACGTGGCACTCAATGCCACTGAGCTCATTGCCCCTCGTTGACCTGAGAGAAGCCAAGGGCAATAAGTGTTGAGTGAGTATGTTTTTGACCCTGAAGAAAGTATAATACAGTATCCATACACTGTTTTATTTTACCCCCCTCCCTGTTTTGCTCTCTCTCTCGCTCTCTCTTTGTATCTGCAATTCAATGCCACACAGTCTGACTCACCGGCTGCTCTCACAGAACAGAGCGATTGTATTCACACTGGCTGGATAAGACAATGCAGGTTTTGTTTTCTTTTTGTGTAGTCTGTTTGATGTCAGAAGAGGCAAGAGGTAGCAGATGCAAGCGTTCTTTGTTGTTGTTGTTGTTGTTGTTGTTTCAACCAGTGTCCCTTTCTCAAACTATACTGATTAAATCACCTGACACAATGCTAGTTCTACATTAGAGCTCCTTCTCTGCCGGTGAATCTGGCAAAGAATTGTACGTCGATGGATGCTGTTCCTGCGGAGGGACCATTAATAGTGTGGTGATCATCATCGATTTCCCCCAGGTAATCATCATTTGTCACATTTTAGACATCCGTGGAGTTTAATGCGGCATCACAAATGGCTTCTTGATTAATAGGAACAATGCTCCAAGGAGGCAACAACACAGAGGCCGTTCTTTACAAGATCTGTGGCGCTGCTGCTCTGCCAGGAAAACCCCTCTTTGTTGTCTGTCCACAAATTAAAACATGACCCTGCAGGCGGCAGTAGCTCAGGCTGCTGGGACTTTGGTTTGGGAAAAGCCGGTTCACGTCGCCGTATGGATCAAGTATGGAGTACAGACTAGAGCTTTGCTGCTAGACCCAGCATGCCGGGTTCTAACTAGGCTGTTATTTCTCAAAATACCCCCTGGAATCAGAGGAATCAGAGGTAAGCTAAGAAAAATGCTAACATGCTCACAACGTCAGTGCATTGTTAAGCAGGTAGAATGTTTAACATGTTCACCATATCCCTCCATAACATTGGAGGACTCACAATGGACTCAAGCAGAACCAGAGACATCGTCTTCTTTTATTCCATGGATTCATCTTCTTGTCAAGGCATTCTTCTTCCTTGTCAAAACCTAGCGTATACATTACCCAGAATGCAACTCGTTATGCTAGCAGCTAATGTTGCCTCTAGCCGTTAGCCTCAGGCAGAGAAGATGAGGTCTAGTAAAGTCTTTCCAACTCTTCACCTCCAGATCCTTTTCATTTCAAAACGTGTTATCATCTGCCCCAAGTGACGCTGACTCAAGTGTCAAATTGACCCTCGAGAGCCACAAAGGGCTTGGTTTTATGCTTGCCAGTTATGTTGATTTATTTGTCACATGACTACTCAACTGAATGTAGATATGATATGGAAACTGTAACTGTATCAGACATCCCCTTGATGAAGGCAAGATAGCTGACAACAAAACAAAATGGTGTTCTGGAGATTAGTTGTGTCACTTGTTTTAAATCCAATAAATATTTGGGATAACAACATGTATGTGGAATAACATATTTGACCTAAATCCGACTACACTCGTATCAAATCATACTAATAGCCTTTTGCCTCTCAGTTTATAAAGACTTTGAGGAGAGATCAGAGATGCTCTGCTGCACACCAGCACCAGAGGTCAGGACCCTGGACAGCTCTGACAATCAGCTCAAGGAAAACCATATGTCGGCTTTGGAGTTAAGGTTTTCAAATAAGTACGAATCTCTAACCCTCTGTGGGGCCTCAATCTCATTTTATGCGTATAGCCACATGATGGGTCACATCCTTTCCAGCTGTATCTCATTTGTGACTTTGGGTTGATGGGTCAAAGGTCATGCCCGCTTTGTCTTTTCATCACACTTAAGATGACACCGAGATCCGGAGATTTCTTTAATCTCCCTGGGATGAATTTCATCCGAATTAAAGCCTGCACTCGCTTTGTTACTTTATATTTATACTTGATTTTAACCGAGGTCAGTGAAGAAAAAGAAACGGAATGACCGCAGTCAGCTGTTAGAGAGATTTGTCTACAATGGGACAGAAGGAAGTACATTATGTCCACTTAACAGTCCATTATCTATTCACATAGATTCACGAATAAATAATCATGTTTTTATAGATTTTGCTTAATCAAATAATGGATCCTCCTTCAGCAGAGATGTGTCATCTGGACTCATCCGGAGAGCTCATGCAGCAGCTTATTCATCACAGTTTACTGCATAGACGTTTCTGAAATCTGTTATTATATGTTAACAATGTTTAATCATTTAAGAAAACCACATCTCTCACTTTACACATAAAATATTCGACATCTGTATTCAGAAATGCGGATGTTATTCATTCATGAAGTGGTAAAACAAACAACAAACAAACAAAACAAAAACAAACTTCAAAAAATCAACAGCAACATCTTTTTTTTTTCCTTTACGGAAACACTGTCCCAGTTACTCAGGATAACACATTTTTGAGCCGATGAGAAATCAAGATGACTGATACCAAATAACTGAATGCTAAATACGAAGCTACCGCCATCAGCTGGCTAACCTAGCTTAGCATAGAGACTAAAAACAGCTAGCCTTGCTCTGTTAAAAGGAAACCAAATCTGCCTAACAACTCCTCACAGCAAGAAAGAGAATAAGCATGATTCCCAAAATGTTTAACTTCCTCTTCAAGCAACTGTCTGATTTCAATGAGTAAATGAATACCACTACATGGAGATTACACTGGACCCAATAATGTACACATCTAACGAGCTTTAGCAGAGTATCTACATCTCGTGTGGTGTGGGACGTTTTTGCTGTTCTAGTAGAGAACAGTCTTGTTAAAAGCCCAACAGAAACTTGGCCTCACTTTATTGTATTGTATATGTAATAGTTCCGTTTGATATGAAATCATTTTCAATTAATTGGAATTCAGTACAAGATGTGAAACTTTAATCAGTTGCCATCAAAGAATACATGTCTTAGTCATCCAAGCAAAAAGAGAAAACTAGATGAATAAGCTAAGATGGAAAACAAGTTTCTCCCTGTTAAACTAAATCCTACATAAATATTTTCAAAAAACTCAACCCAATTGAAATAAGCTTTGACTCTTATTTAGAGATTTAAGCTATTTACGGACAACAGATAAAGAAGAGTTTCTTAATGAACTATTACTGAATTATTGTTGCTAAAAAATCTAACGGAATTTAAATTAACAAGATTTATGTTTTAAGTTATAGCTCAATATTTAATAAATGATTCAGTCCTCGCCCAGGATTTGATAAAACAACACAACAGCTGATAGTATATCATAATTTGCATGCTATGCCTCCTGGAGAAGTGTTTCATTCTGTTGGAGACCTTTTCAAAATGCACTTCCAGTTTATATTGATTGAATTCATTGCATCTCATAGACGTGAATAAGAGGCTCTTTTCTCTTCATTATTTAACTTATAAGATGCATTTTGAAACTTAAAAAGACAAATACAGCTTTAACCTGATTTTAAATGTTTATCTTTGACAGATCTTCAGTAAATTAATGTCAAGTGTGCCAAATGCACCTTCAAGTTGATCCGATTCAAAATTGTTAAACCTGAACAAACACCGCCTTTTTAACTGTATTTTTCTGACGTGTGTAAAAAGCTGAACTGGGAGCATGAGGCAAGCACTTTACATCTTTAATGGTGCAACACCAAACAGCAAACAACAAGCAAAACAAGCAGTTTACTTTAAAAGCTATTCATGGTCTGCATAAATTGAGGGGATTAAACACGAACACATTAAACCCAGGAGACCTTAGCGAACCTTCTGTCATTGTATATGTATGAATAGGCCCTCAAGGTCTCTACCAGCCCTTCGTGCCTTTTTGCAGGGACATTTTCTCTGGTAGATGGCTGAATCAATGACTTTCAAGGCAGAAGAAGAGCGGAATAAAGGAAAATGAAGCAGGCACAGAAGAGAAGAGTGAGGCAGGCTGACAGAGAGAAAAGGAGTTTGTGTGAAAGATTTAGAAGTTGAGAGTGAAAATGCATCAAGGCAGAAAAAGAAAAAAAAAAGGCTTAGCTCCAACCCAAAACCATTTGGCTATTTTACTGACAGCGGAGATTTTGAATTCATTTCAAAGAAAAAGGAGCCTTCACCAAAACTTCTTTGAATACATTTCACAAAGTAAGTAAGCAGATTTGAATGAAAAGTGGCTCAGGAGACACAAGACCACCTCTTGTGTCTGTAACATGAAACGATTTGATGCGACAGTGTTACTAGTTTACCCAGTAGAAGAAAGCAACTCTGTCACTGGAATTTATTCCCAACAGTTAGAAAAGTCCTAACTCAAGGTCCACTTACTAATTTTAATTACTTTCTCCAGTGCTTTCAACTGCACCTCAGGTATCGGTGACTAACACCTAAAAGACAAGGACCCAGCCAGAGAGGAGGAGTATAACACAACATGCAACAACTGTTGGTAACACTACATTGGTGAAACCGGACGGATCCACATCAGCTGTCTGTGAGCAACAAAGAGCGGTCACAACATCGACCCGGAGAACATTCACGTCTGCAGCACTCTATTAAAATAACGTTAGCTGTCTTTTTACTAAAATTGTGCCAAACTGGGCGTTTGAGCAGTAAGAGTTCAGTGCCTTGCTCAGGGGCATGATAGGCAGTAAGTGCCGCTAAGCACAAAATGCTGATGCAGTTTAATGAAAGTGTAGGTTAAATAGGAGATGAGATCTGAGTCACTGAAACCAAGAACATGACAAAAACATGCTTAAAATGGCGCCCATTTGATTTCCCATTATTTTGAGCATGATGAGACAAACTAATTAATCAAAGTAATCTGTATACAAAACTACGTACAATTGAATTACTTATCAATGATATAACTATCCACCACACACGCTGAAGTTGCCATTTTTTTCATTTCAAGACTGAACCAGACCTCCGTTGTTTCCCAATTGAAAAGTGGTCCAATTATAATCCCCAGTATTTACTTCAGGTCACACACTTACAGCAAAGACAAGGCAAGATGTCCTCGATCATCTCCCAACCTTTCAGAGCTCAATGTCTTCTCACTTCTCCAGTTTCACATGAATTATTCATAGCAGCAGAGATAAGGAATTATGTAAAAGAAGCAGCACATAAATCTCTGTGGTTAGGAATAGTTAATCAGAGCATCCCAAGGGAAGGTGATAATGCCAAAGAGTTTGCAGTGGAGTCGGCTTCTCAAAGTTACTTTTTTTGTGGATTTTCAGCCCACTGTGTGCTGCGGCCCAGGTGTGGACGTGTGGGATGGTGAAGGGTAAAGTCAGAAATGGATGCTGATGAGAGAGAGGAGTTGTCTCTAGGTTATGGCGCTGAATACGACATGATGCATGAATCAAACCCACCTGTTTTGACTTTCTCTAACATGTAAGAGCTAGTCCACAAGGTGTGACTTCACCCGCGTGCCAGGTCCTTTTACCTGTGTAGCTTTGGTTCACACATAAAGACACCAGCTGCACATCGACCTCTATCATCCTATCTGCTCCGGGGAAAAAATATCTCTCTGCAGAAATGGGGGTGGATTACGTTGACCTAGTGTGACACGGGTTACTGGAGCAAAGCGAGTGTCAAAATGTGACAAATCTTGCTGAGCCCCTCAGTTCCCAAGTCCCCTTTGTCCATTCAAACCTCCATACTAAAGAGGCACTCTGTCACAAGAGGCAGAGCAGTGGTGGAGGACATGGCCGATTTCACAACAACGTGGTGGTTTTCTATCTTTTGTTTTGTTTGTTGGGAAAATGAATGTACTGCCTATAAATACATGTTATGATTTCAACATATTTTGGTAGCCGTACTGATTTGATAGTTCATGAAACTTGGTGGAAAGTGTTCATCTGGCAACACCAGAGGGGAGCTTATGCAGGCGGGAGAGACGAGAGTTTTAAGGGCAGAAAAAGGTGTGAACGGAGATCTGCTCCGACACACTGGACCCGATGTGTGAGGCCAATGTGGACACAGGGCTGTCAGGTCGTTGGTAAAGATGGCTCCTCATTGGACTGGTGTTAATTATGGGGCCAAAGGCTTTGCCAAGACTATTTGTCATGATGAGAGCTCTGGCAGCCAGAGGACACTGGGAATTTTTTTTCTATTTAGAAATGTATAAACCCCCACAAAGAGGGAAGAAATTGAGAAACTTTCAAACTCTCTCCCACACAGGATGTGATAAGTCTTTTCTACTGCATAAACTGTCCAAGACACTTTTTGTTTCTGTAGAAAAGATGACTTAGGTATGACGTGGACAACACTTGGCTGTTTAGAGATTCAGCAAGTGAGCTTTTAAACAAACTATAGACTTGGTTCCATCTCTGGTTAGTTATCAATTATTCACAGAACAGGCTTTTCTTTATGTTTCCCAAAATAATGACGGTCCAAAATATTCCCTGATAAAAGGGCTGATTCAGAGGAAAAGTATACCTGAGACCATTACCTTTTTACTCTTAAGTGCAAACAGTCTCAACATGAGTCATCTCAGCTTTCTTTAGACCTGCTGAAAAATCCAACTGGACAGTTTTTACATGAACAAACGTTCACTGAGGATACAAGGCAATAAAAAAAGGGCCGCAGTGTTTACTTCATCCTTCATGGACAGATCACTTTTGACATGGGATCCGTGCTGAGAGGCGGGTGGGTGGTTGGTCTGCGTTGCGTGTTTTCTGGATCGCCTGCGTCTACTCTGTACGTCCGTCACCTGTCTCCTGCTTGAGCCCTGATGGGCAGCGAAGTCATCTTTCTGGATAATTAAAGCTGTGAGTGCAGGCTGACATGTCCAGCAGCGCGAGGTGAATGCTCACAGAGGCAGAAGTCCTGCTGTATCCAAAACGCAGGCCGCTACGATTTCTTACAGAAGACATCATTCACTCAGACAGCTCCAATCTAATGTTATATGCAAAAGAAATCTGCAAAACTGTAGAATAATTACAGATAACTTACCCCTAAAACCTATGTAAAATATTGATGTTGCAGACTAACAATAATGTGTATTTATTTAATTGTACAGTGTAGTAAATGCTATCATTATGCTAATTGGAAGGGTGAGTTGTACTGACAAAATATCGCCTTTAGCCCCCTGTAGTGGGATGGCTTCAACAAACCAGCAGGTATAATTACTATTCTAACTGGGGGCAGGACTATCAATTACAGAGTCCAACAGTGAAAGGCCGATGATATGCTACAGTGAAGCTGTGGATTGCATAAGCCGTGTGAGTCCTGTTTGTTCATTAGGTCACAGTGACATCACAGAGAGATGTTCAGGCGACGCATCTCAACAATAACCCTCAGAGCTGCAAGCGTGCAGGAATTCGCTCTCCGCTTTGCTGCAGCATAAATGCTTCCTCATGTTCTCCTCCTCTTTCATCTCATTGTCATCCTCGCATCCCTCCCCTCTCCGAGAGCATAACACAAAATGGGAAAAAAAAGAAAAAAAGTGCTGACTGTGAAAGGGATGACGCAGTAAACATATCGCTCTGAATATCGAAATTAATGGGGGCCTCGTGTATCGTTTAAATCATTCATAAGGGTAAACTGGATGCAGCTGCTGCTACAGGATGAGAGAAAAACCTCTGAGTTACAGTTACAGTCGGGTAGATTACTCCATCAAAAGTGCCAAAGAGTTGAATTAATGGTCCTATAAAAATATTCAGAGACATGGATTTAATTGTTATCCAGCCTACAACACTCTTAAAAGAATGAGATACTTCAATAGCACTCGATGTGCAAACAAACAGTAACCTACCACAGCAACATCTAACATAGTAGCAGACTCAATAATCATTAACCACGTATGTAAATGTAGACTTTTACATTTTAACACAAATATGGTAATTGCAGATCAAACCAGCAAAGTCAAGTACATTAACATAGACAAGATATTCAGTATTGCTATTTTTAGAGAATATATACGTATATATCTGTCTTGTAATTTTGTTTTTATACTACAGTGTTATTTTTCTTAACATAGATGTTATTCTCTTTTTTCTACCCAGTGCTACAGATGTAAATTAATTACAAACAAACAAACAAACAAATAAACAAACAAACAAACAGACAAATAAATTAATGAATTAATAAATAGTATATACTGCATGTACTCATGAATATTCATGAACAATAATGTCAATGTACAACAAATGAAAAATTCTTCTTCTTCTTCTTATAATGAATGCAGGAAATCATCTAATTGAAAATCAAGCCATTCATTTATTTGTTACGTAACAAATCATATATATGGTTATTCACTGTTTGTTGGATAGTAATCTCAAACACCCTGTACCGCGCTGTTTTAACAGATGTTTTTTTTTGTTTGTCATTTTCAATGGTTTTGCTGTTAGGATAGGGTTAGGGTTAGGGTATTGGCAGGATAAAACCAATTTCACTTATGATTATATCATACTGTCTTATCTTAGGCCTTTCTCCTCAGGAGCTTGCCTCTTTCTGCCTCCTGTGGAATCCAAGCCGTGGTATTCAGCCTCGGATTCACAGCCAGTTTTGTCAGAAGCAAAATCATGAAGTTAAACCTTCAACTATTACTTCCCAACAGACAGAGGCAGAAAGAAACACTCTGGATGTGAGATCATGAATCTACAATCAAAACACGTGTTTCAGGACAACTGCCAAGGGTGAAAATGTGTTCAAGTATCCTCATCTGAACTTTATTCAGTCTCTCTCTCTTGCTCTTGCCAGCCAGCTGGGGGATTCGCTTTTGCAAATGTGAACCTGATTTATTGTGATAAAACTCTAAACTCTAAAGAACAAGGTCACTCTCTGTGAATTCATCTTTGTAGTGCCACCACAAAGACTTTTAAGATATTTGGGTTGTTTTTTCATCTTACAAAGCAGAGACCACAGTGGTGTTAGAAAAAAGTTAGATTCAAACTCTTGTAAAGTTAAAAGCAATCCACAAATTTACCAATATTTTTAACTGAAACTTTTTTCTTAGTGTGTCGGAACAGATTGAAATATCTCAACAACTGTTGGATGGATTTCCATTAAATTTTTCATATTTATTTATAGTCCCTAGAGGTAGCATCCTATTGTCTTTGGTGATCACCTGACTTTTCTTCCAGCACCACCAGCAGCTCAACAAGTCTTCACTTATTCAATATCTCAACATCTACATGATGGATTGGATGGATGTATCCTAGAGCCAGCAAGAGAATGACATCGGTGGTTTAAAGGGACATGTCTTGAGAACTATTGTATGGATTGCCCTGAAATTTTATTTTGACATTCACGTCCCCTACAGGTTGAATTGTAAGCACTTTGATGATCCTGACTTTCCGCTAGCATTGTCAGGTCATCATTTTAATTTGATACATTGGTTTATGACTAAATACCTGAAATGAGCTTTACTTTGTGTTTAGCTCTAATTAGCATGCTAACACGCTAAACTAAGATTGTAAATATGGTAAATATTAGCATTGTCACTGTGAGTGTGTTACTATGCTCACGTTAGTATTTCACTCAAAGCACCAGTGTGCCTCAGTACAGCGTCACACAGCCTGCAGCATGGCTGTAGACTCTTGTTACATAATGTGGCAGAATACATCTACATTATCTAGTATTTACTAGCATTACAAGTCTGCTGAAAAACACGAGAAGCCACTTTCATTTGATTCACTGCCTTAATAAATGCAAATAAAAGCAAACTATGACACTCCCGCATGTTTCTTTTGCTTACTACTGCACTGTTTAAATATTAGACATATCACCTATGGCTAGGGTGTCAAACAGCGGAAATTAAAAGCTTTTAAGTGCTTCCTCGTGCTCATTAGCATAAGTACTGAATGGCAGGGACTGTGGCAGCTCTTTAGAAGACAGAGATAACCTCCTGGAATGACAAGCCTTGAACTTTACCTCTTGAAGGGATACGGGAGAGACAGAGGGAGTGATCTCAGCTGCCGTCTGAATGAGGGCACCTGGTGTGGGCCGTTGCTCTATCAACCCCCCTCCCACTGAGCCTTTAAATCTAATCCACTTCATGAGAGTCACGTCTTCACTTAGATAATGAATTATGGATCCCAGCCAGGGTGATATTCAATTTTAGATGAACTGCATATCTTCATTTGGTGACAGTGCCACCGCCACCATAAGGGACAATCCCTTCTCAGCGGCATGAACCCAGATACAGAGGAAAAGCTCATTACTATCTATATTCATGATGGGGGCTTATGCTGAGTGCATGTGCATTTATTGCCATGAACGTGTGTGTGTGTGTGTGTGTGTGTGTGTGTGTGTGTGTGTGTGTGTGTGTGTGTGTGTGTGTGTGTGTGTGTGTGTGTGTATACTGTATATGTGAGCGTTAGCGCGTGCACGGGAATGAGAGAACAGAAGATTTGTTCGCCACCGGAGCAGGCAGGTTAATTCTGCATGGTCTTTCTAAATGGGGAGGGGAAAGATAGAAGTCGCTATAGTCGCTACAGAATGCACCCAGCTGTTGTTCCTTCTGCCTGAATACACATGAGTGGCCAGACTGATCATTGCCCTGCTCTTTCTGCACGGAAAAAGACTAAGATGCTGAACACAGACATGTATAGTACATTTATGAGAACATGGACCAATAGTCCTGTCTGAGGGTTCAGTGGAGCGTTAGCAAAAGCAGAAAAAACACAGTGACGACTAGCCGTTCACTGCCAAGGCCAGTACTTTACTCTACTGTAGATATTAGTCTCAGTTCGGTGTACGTTTTCTAAATGTTTTTTTTGTGCTATATTTAGGCCATTATTTCACCAAAGTGACTAGCTGAACATAGGCAGGCATTTTAAGAGATTAAAAAGGGTGTTGCATAATAAACTTTAACTTGAGCTGCAGGGAATTAGATGGCAACAATGTCAATTTGAATCTTTGTTAATAGAGCCCATGTGACGAAGAACAAATTTAAAGGGGCACTCAACTGATTTATTTTTTTATTCTATAGCACTGTGTATGTGAAATTTACAATTATTTAGTTATAATTTCTTTCCCCACATTTGCAACATAATGTCTAGTTTTAGTCAAAGTATTTTCCTGCATAGATCAGCGCATGGCTTGCGCTGATCTATGTTATCTAATTGTGAATTCCAAAACTATTTTCATTTTTGTGAGATTGTATTATGAAGCAGTCCTTATTTTAAATTAAATTAATTAAATTGAAATTCATTACAATTCACTTTGTCAGATCTGAAAGATAACCCCTGATGATATCATAGTGATGGCATCATGCTTATAGCAGTTTAGGCTTGGAGAACACACATTAATAGAGTGATTATAGGAGCTATGATGTCACGTCTAGGCTATTGAGTTGCATTATGGGAGGTGTAGGTCTAGAGTGTTTGGAGCTTGTGTGTTTGGACCATATTAAAGTCTACAGGTGAGGATATATAGAGGTCTGCTGGATCCATTTTGATCCTTGTTTTAGTGAGGTGATCAATCACTGGGTTGCTCCTTTAAGAATCAGCTGTCTTCTGTTGTCTGCTTTACCAAATGACCTCTCCATCAACGAAAGCCTCTCTATGACTAGTTCTTCTAGTCAACAGGAAAGTCTTCATAGAAGGGCCATGGCTGAATGCAACATTTGGTTCCTACCTGAGAAAGAAGTCATACAATGCATATCCTAGAATGGTAACTTTCATTTTATACCTCAGAGAAAGGTTAAACAACTGCAATCTCAGATGAAACAGTCTGAAAAAGCAAGCTGATAATCCACTGGAGATGAACTCTGATGCCACAATTGTCTCCATAGCGGCTGTCAGAGAAAAACTCTGATTTCGAAACAGCACATCTCACAGAGCACTAAGACAAAATAAGATGTTTTAAAGAGCACATCTGACAACGCTTGGTCTCCTTGGATTCGGTTCAGGAAGATAAATATCCAAACATGCAATGCATTATATATAAATTCAAACATGGTCTAAAGTGGATCACTGCATAAAAGAGGTGGCATAGTCACGTGACGTCACCCATTGGTTTGTGGACTTTGGTTTTAAAGCCTCAACATTTTAGCCAACACCATCTTGATTTTGCAACCAGAAGTGACTAAAGAGTGTGGAGTTGAGTACAATTGAACGCTGAATAAGACATTTTCAGGCGACCAAAATGTTACAATAACTTTCATGAACTGAAAACACACTGTGAAAGGGTTAAAGGTCTTAGATGAAAATCTTGACAACTCCCAGACAACACAGTGGAAGCGACCTGTGAATCACAATGGAGTTCTTAACTATACCCTGCTTCGTCGTCTAATATACTGTAAATTGGACCATCATTTACAAAATGAACATGCTGTATTGAAGAAGACTTGAAACTAGCGATTGAGACCTTAAACGCATATTTAAAATCTTAACTGAGGTAATGAATTAAGTGTGAAGTTGGGTCATTTTCTCATCAAGACAACCAGACTTTTTGCAACCAGAAGAGTTACCCCCATGATGGCTATTAGAAAGAATGCAGGTTTAAGGCACTTCTGCATTGGCTTCACTGTTCAGAGCTGAATTGCCACCTGGTGGCTCAAACAAACCAAAACTTGCATCCAACTTTCATTCCATATGGATGTAGGACACTGACTGTCAAGTTGAAGTAGATTGGCAGGTCGCCTTGGCATTATATTAAAGTGCATTTGGTATGAAGACCAGGACATACTTTCGTAGAATACATGTACATACAGGTGTTCACAAAGCACACAGACTGTAGATATTAGTCGAAACATACACAAGCACCCCTCCCCCCCTCAACAAACACACACACACAACATACAGCCGTTTTAAGTCACAAAGCATTGTCCTTGAATGCTCAGGCGCACTTTGCCGCAATCTATTTGAGCAGACCTCCATGCTGTCATGCTGCAGTAGCGCGGTCTACTCATTATCTTGTGTCATGTGACAGCATCTCTGAATCATTTGGCCCTGGGAGCTGAACCAAAAGGGGGAACAAACTTACAGCCACCGCTAAACTCAGATGACAGTAAAGCGAGCATTAACAATGTCCTTGTCCCTTCACGGATTACATAAGAAATTCCACCAATGTAAATCATGCACTAATAGGCACCGTCCTCTAGAGACTTTTTCTACATGAAACAGGTACAGGGTGTAAAGCAGAATTTGTTTGGCAGATGCGAGCATGCATGCGTGTGCAGTAATTCCATTTTGAGTCTCGTCATTATAATTTAGATATGTTAACCCTGTCAGCATAATAAATTCAGTTGATTCTTATCTTCTCTGTGCGCGAGAGCTTCTTTAAACAGACTCCTAAATCCTGAGCTAAAGTCTGATGAAAATAAGCACCAGGATAAATTTCTCAAACATCTCAGCTATCTATAAGCAGGGCTGGATGATGTCAGTGACAGCAGGCTCAATGAGCCAGGATCCCAGAGAGAGAGAGACTGCAATGACAAGGCACATGACACTGGAGGACATGACAGCAGACTGCAAACAGCTTAGCAGAATCAAGGCCCTGCACAGGCATCACGCTGATCAGTTACATCATGAACACAAATACATGGCACCAACTTCTGTGGAGCACAAGGAACAGGAAGCAGCAACACAAACCTGGATGAGCCTAGGCAGGAGTATTGTGATTTTTTTAACAGAACATGTTTCAGCACATTTTTTCGTTTGTTAATAAACAACAACAAAGGAATACGACAGATACTGCTCTCGGTGTAACAGCATGAACCACAAAGAACCACCGAGATCACTCAGAGAAGAAGAGGACACGGTGGGAAAATGGCAGCGCTCTCAAACGATGCAGCACGGTTCCCCGCACACTTGATTTCCTGCAGGCATAACGGTTGTGCTTGGATCGGGGGAAACTTCCGCATGCCGTGAAATCGCTAATAAATACTGTACAGCAGGTGCATTGGTGATTGAACCGAGTATGATCCTCACACTCGGGAGGAGCTGAGAACAATCGATTTTGCCTCTAATGATGTCAGGGAAACCAGCGGCAGCTCTCTAAAGGTGCTCAGACATAGTGTTTACATTTGTCTTTTTGGTTGTGTGTTTATTTTCTAAATAGAGAGAAAGAGAGAGAGATAGAGAGGGAGAGATAAACTAGTGCGAAACTGTGGGTGTAAAGAGAAGAAAGAACAGACTGTTCATATTCAATTTATTGTGTTTATATGTGAAAGAACGACAACATCAGTTGTTTCAGCTAGTGCCCCAGAACGGCATATATTTGCGTTCACTTGACACAGCCCTCAAGCAAAAGAGGAGGTCAGGTGACAGCATTTTAGCACGAGTCCACAGAGGGAGAAGGTCGGGGTAGATGGATGGGTCAGCAAAACATCTGACTGTAACCAGGCGGCAACCTCTGGTTCTGAAAAGTAAAGCCAATGCTGAAGTGCCCTAAACTTGTATTCTGGCCATCAGGGGGCGACTCCTCTGGTTGCAAAAAAAAAGTCTGATCACATGGAAGTCTATGAGAAAGCGAGCCTACTTCTCATTTGATTTGTTACTTCAGTAAACATTGTAAACATGAGTTTATGGTCTCAATCGCTACTTTCAAGTCTTCTTCCTTACAGCATGAGGTTCATTTAGTAAATTATGGTCCCATTTACAGTGAAATAGACAATAAAGCACGGTGTACTTTAGAGCATGGCTACATTGTGATTGACAGGTCGCTACGGCAGCAGACAGAGGGTGTTGAGTGCTGTAAATATTGTAAAGCCCCTTGGGGCAATTCTGTGATATTTGGCTTGTAAGCAACAATGCAGCAGATTCTCTAAAGATAAAAATAAACACCAAAAGAATCAAATCAAAGCAGCTGTTTAAAATGTTGTCATATCCAGGTGTGCCTGAAGAAAGTGGTCTCTGCCTCACGACAAAATGGCACTTCAAGCTAACTCCAGCATGAGCCCCTTGGGGCTGATATGAAAGCCATCCACTTTGCACATCAAAGTTGAACAACATCATTGGTTGAGTCACATTACGTCATGCATCAGAACATGGACAGATTCAATGAGGGCTGTTGTCGTCTGCAGGTGAGACAGAATTTGCGCAACCCAAACGATTTAACTTAGTTCACAGAAGTTCATTTGAACAAAAGTTAAAGTTAATTATCACCCAAAATGAAAGGTCTTTATTTCTGTATTATTTAGGAGTAATATAAAGTCATACGCTATGATTTAGGAGTCTAATCTGTGTAAGGGAGAACCCAGATCTGTATCCTGGCAGTCACTCAAATCCAACAACTCCAGTGTGTATTTTAAGGCAGATGGGCAGTCACCAATGTGTGTGATGTTATGGTTGCATGTGAGTTGTTTCAGGGCATTCACACTGATTTCAGATATGGGTTACTTGAAAACATGAATGTGAACAGTCTGTGCAGAAAGATCATATTTATCCAATAAGCCCTGTAATGTGAACATAGCCTTACTGTCTGATAAGAATTTTAACACAGTAAAGGTGCAGTCAGCTACTCTAATCATATACACTTTTTGACAAATTCTGTGAATGTCTCCTCACGGTCCGCTAGCTGTCCGTTCTTTGTGATTGCTGAAAAGAAATCAAGTGTTCATACAAAGCACTGACTCTGAAAATGGAAAAAAACTAATAAAGTGGCTCAAACCAAGCCAGACAACACTATTCCAGCAAATCAGCAACAGGGAGCATTCATGCTGGTGGACATGACAGGGGAAAGACCGTGGATGTGTAAACAGACGCAGTGGGAGCAAGAAAAACAGTTAATCTGGAGGGGAGGATTTGTGTAGGTGTTGTGTTCAAATATCCCCAAAAATATTTCTCCAGTTTTGCTTTCGCCACCTTTAATCTGTCTCCATTTATCCTGAATCCTATTCTGTGGTTCACCAACCCTGGTCTCACTCCCAACTCCATAACATACCTCCAGTTGGTCTGTAACCCCTCGGCGTCAGATAGCGATGCACCAGCCTTTCAATTAACTCAAACTTTAAAGATTTTTTTTTTTATATTTCATACCATATGTATCGTCTTTTTGTATTCGTTATAGTATTGTGATTTTTTTTATATTATATAGGTGGAGGCTTCAAATAAGCCCAGTGGGCTTTCTGCCTCCTCCTGCACTGTAATATTATTTATCTGTTATGTTTTTATATTTTTCAATTGTGCAAATAAACTAAACTAAAACACACTGGGGTCAATATTAGACGGTCAGAGCAACTGCATAGTATAAAGAGCGAGATAATCCATACAATGCAGGTGGCTGGGGAAGTGTATGGGTCAAACAAACACAGGACTTTCTTGCAGGAGGCCGCTGTTCATGTGAAACTAAAATAAAATATTTTCTAATGTCAGTCGTTAGCCACGTGATTTGCTAGATACATGACTTAGAAGTCACATGAGTCCTTAGTCAAGTTAACGTCATCCACGCTCTTTTCCTAAACCCTAACTAAGTGGTTTTGTTGCCTAAATCCAACTTCCTGTGAAGATGAAAGTTTATTTTGAAAAGACACAATGCATCTAACGAGTGGCAACTGACATGCTGTCCAGAGGTACCTACAACATCCTAATGTGAAGCATAGTCAGTCATATTGGCTCCATCATGCCACCATGAAGCAACAATCACTGGACGGACTCTCCCACCACTTGGTCACTCTGCCACACTAACCACTCTCACTATCTGTCCTCCTCATACTGAAGAACCACCAACCTCCCGATCAAGTGTCCGCCAAGGGGACTTCTAGAGGACAACACCCAGAAGACAGCTCCAAACATCTTATCGATCTGACAGTGAGATCAAGCCTGAGTGGCCAGCCTGAAGTCTGAATCGCCGTGTCCGTGACCAAAGGAACTACATGCAAGCTTCGACACAGCAACAGACATGACAGATAGAGGAAGGATTCATCTCCTTGGGGTGCAATCCTCTTAAACTGGTCAATTTTCCACAGCAACATTTATGAAACATCGGTCAATATCCCTGACAAAGTGAAGAAGGGCTTATGCCATTAAAGCCTTGATAGCATCACACATAAATCCTCCTCAAAGTGGCAAGGTGATCCAAAAAAAAAAGAAGCTTGATAAATGAAGTGATATGAGCGTCCTCTAAAACGTTTTAAGTTTATTGTATTTGGGCGAGGTTGAGGCTGTGTGGGTGCATGAGTGCTCATTCATTTCAGGTGAGCCAGGCCCTGGAGTATCAGCTGCAGCCATGCACTTCTCATTACTCTGGTCGGCCTGCTGTGAGCACTCCATCACAGACGGCCATCATGCTGCTGTCAGGCCGGCTGCATCACACACACACACACACACACACACACACACACACACACACACAGGAGGAGGAGCATTGGGTCACACAGCTTATCACCAAGCCTTTCACACCACAAGCTACAGTCAAAAACGACAATCAACTGCACCAGTGGCGCTCACATACGTCATGAGAGAAATCTGGATCGCTAAATATATTCATAGTCGCTGCTCTTACTGGATTGCTGTCCACACTGCTGCTGAGTCATATCTTTATGAAGGAATAGTAAACACTGACTGGACAGTGACCAATGTCCTAATCAATACAAATCACCTGGACATTACAGCCAGTACTACAAATATCGTAGAGAAGTATTCATCACAGGCTTTGTAATTGGTATGCTCTCATGAAATGATCAACTGGCTGTAATAATCTACTGAATCATGAAATATTATAAAGATAATCTCATATTGCTGTGAACTCATGCCCCTGGTTTTCAAGTGTTTTACTTTATGAAATAATTTCATGAAGTAAAACTGGATTGGAATAAAGTGAAACTATCTCAGAGTTTTCACATATTTAACTTAATGTTCTTGTTATTAAAATGGGGTTTTAGTGTCTTTCAGCTGAGTCCCTAACTTTACTGCTTTGGTTCACACTCACTGCTTTCTCATCAGTGTCTGTTGTCAGCAATAAAGCTCTAATAAACCAAGTGAGCATCTAGCTGGTGAACATACTGGAGCATTAAGCAGCTAAAGAGAGTCCGATTTTTTTTCAGATTCACATTCAATAATTTTAACATTCTCCGTAACTGCTAGATGTGTAAATAAGCAAATGTTTGCTTACACGTTTGCCATATCAACTTTATGAGGTGATAGAAAAAACAATATTCTGGATTTACAGCTTGTTTCCACTGCCTACAAATGGTCCAATAATTTTGTTAATGCAGTTCTGATATAAATTTGTTAGCATTTTTATCTATTGCTGGATTAAGGCAACTCATTACATATTTTGCTGTTGTCTATGAAAAAATGTATTAGCTGTTTTTCCAGTATGCTGATGAAGAAAGTCGTTTTAATGTAATAACGGCGAAGCTTGTCAGAAAGGTCAAACAATATCAACTCTGTTAGCAGGAAACATATGTATAATGTTACAGGATGGGGGTCATAATGGGGGGACTATTTGTTTTCCTTTATTTAAGTTTTAGAGCGATTTGATGTGTTTAAACCTATGAGTTTGCATGACTCCAATGTCTTAAATGACTGAAAATGTATTTGATTAGGTAAGTGAAGGTCCCTTCGTTTACAGGCCTAAAAAAAGAACCATTATGGAGCAATTCAATTAGTTTATCCCTTTTTGTAGGATTTGGCATTGTTGCCTGACATTAAGACCACACAGGGCCAGCATTGGCCTTTCATGAGTTTAAAGCGAGATTTGATATTGAGGGGATTACAAACTGAAGAAAAATGAGAAACCATTTTTATTGCTCTAATACCAAAAATCAAAGAATAGGATATAGCAGTGTGCTGAAATCTCAAAGTGGCATTGGCTTAAACTGATAATCTGACAGCCATTGTTACTGCAGTTATTCCACACTTGGTCTGCGGCCATGTTTACAGCCCCCTCGTACAGAATAGAGAACAGGCTAATGTTTAGCTTCCAATGGCTGGATGAGCTTCTATTTGATTATTAATTAATGTATTTTATTGCATGTCTTCTGCTATGTAGAGGAATAACATCTGGAAACAAACGCTGAGAGAAAATAAAATATAAATGAGGCTGTATGCATTCATATTAACTATTTAGGACTGGAACTTATGATATAAGGACCATCAATTGTGTTATTCTGCATGTGGTTTTCAAGCACACTATTAGATTTTTGTTAATTGTGCTCATGTTACAGATCACATCTATATAGTACTCATAATGTGTATTATGGGTTTAAATTATGTGTGTTTAATTAAAGAAACATATTTTTTTCTTAATCAGTTAAAAACAGACAAACATAAAGCTTTAGGCAGAAGAAAAAAGTGCTTCGTGATTCATGACAAGTGACTGCAGAGTCTGGCTGCATGGAATAATTCCTGACATCAGCACTACCGGTTGATTACTTCAAATAACACGCCGTGAGTCAGCTAGCTAGCTGGCTAGTTAGTTAAAGGGTAATGATTCAGATTTACTTCTGAGGCAAACTTAAAAATTCCTGCAGTTCCTGCAGTGGTTTCCTGCTGATGAGCAGATTCGCTGGTTGATACATTAAGTGATAAGAGGCATTTGTGTGTTATCTGTAATCTGGTAGAGGGTGTTGATAAAATAAAGGGGTTACTTCGTTAATCTATGTTGACAGCTAATTATTGCAGTGTGGAGAAAGAGCTTAAAAAAAGATTTGAGACTGTCAAATTGACTCCAACAGAAAAATTGTTTCCAAAGAGACTTCTGAGATGTTATTTTTTCAAGGTGACTTCAGGTACTTTCATTAAAAACTTGTATTAATTGTTAATAAAATAAAAGTCGACTGTCACCGAGGGTCTCTGTGATCTGTTTATGGTGTAACACCGGGGATGAGAGCGGCCATATGTCACGGGGGAAAAAAAATAATGTTCATTATTAGCATACCAAACACCAAGCACATAAATAATGCAAAAGTTACAGTTTCTTTGTTCAAGGATACATCACTCAGAACCAGGGATCAGCATTTTGGGTGCCAGGGTGCTGAATAGTCTTTGATAATGAGACGCTGAATGCAAATCCTGACCACATGTTGAGCCAGGAGGGGAGGCCTTGATCTCAGAACAAAGCCGGCTCAATCAATAGAGGAGGTGGCCCATGAATCAAACCCGGCCAGAACCGACACTGATGGGTTTTGGAGAATCGATCTCTTTGTGCAATTTACAATAAAGTGCGGCCTCTACACTCGTAAGTATAATAAAAACAAGGTGACAAGACCTAACTGCCTCGCTCCCCCTTTAGTTTCTATCACCGTCAAGTTTTCTATTTTCACAAGTCATACATGCAGTTTACAATGATAAAAATGGAAAATTAACCACCAAAAACTTGATTTTCAGGTAGACCAAAGCAGGCTTCTCATTTCTAGCACATGACTGTCGAGTTTGTTGGCTGGAATGACAACTGTCAATGACTTTTAAGCTATAGCTAACTGGCTAATACAGCTAACATAAGCTGAGTTGGTTGTCATGGTTCATGTATAAGACATGGAAAGATATAAAGTCTTATTATATGTATGTTAAGAAAAAGTGTAATATTATTTTATTCTAATATATCCGGTTTGTTCTTCAAAGAGTATGTTCTCACTTTTAACATTTCAAGACAATGATTTTAAGATTAGCACTAACCAATTTGTTTGACAAACGTTAGGGCTATCTCAGCTAACGTTGAGGAATACTGGAGTCTAAACTTCCCCAAAGAGAGAGCTGCTAACATTAGCCTAAGCTTCCACACAGTGGATGTGCTATTCATAAACAGGGCTTTTTTTATTTTAAAGTCAACAAACTATTGAAATGTAAACAGATTCAACATGTGAAAAAATCCAAAGCTCGACAGGCTGCTATGTTATGGCTGCTGTTTGGAATAAATCTTTAGCTAACGCTTAAGAATGATGATTGATAGGCGCATTTCACCACCGTGTTCATCTCAATCAGCACCAGGAATGACAGCATCATTTCAAATCAACATATGACGTTCAAATATATCAACAGAAATGAATCACAACCTCATCAGCATACCACAACCTCCATTACTTCCGCTGACATTTCCCTCTGTGGTTTGCACCTGTTGGTTTGCGTCCACTCTGCCTTTAAGGCTTCGGCTTGTGACAAATGAGCCTGTGTTGCCCTGTTTACTCTCAGGAGTCGCTAACACTGCTAATTTATAAAACCAGGCCTCCCTCATTTTTAAATACATTTTCCATCAGGTGTTTCCATTTTTTTCATTTTGTCCAGGCTGCTGCCAGCGAGACGAGAAAGGAGGGGAGCTTTGCACATTATTGTTATTCAGAAGCTACAAGGAGGAGAGGAGAAAAGTCTGAGTCAAACTGAAATTTGAGACGAGTCTCAGTGCGACAAACTCGGTGCCAGGATGGCAAGAACATTAAACAAGAAGGAACAGACAGTAACAAGGGCAGAGACAAGGAGAAACCCTCGAGAGAGAAAGAAAAAAAATAAATGAAGAGGGAGCATTTAAGATAGAAAACTGCCAGCTGAGAGTGAAAAATAAAAGTAGGTAAACAGGAATGCGTGGGAGTGCCATAGACGAAAACGAATGTACAGCGTGAGAGAATATAAGTGATGAGGTGAGATTGCTGCGTGACAGATCTGTCGAGCTTGATGTATGGGCCTCTTATCTGCCAGGACCCAATGCATTATCAAAGACACCGAGACAAGATGTCAATATGTCTTATTGTGAGCAGGAGGAACAAAACGGGGCGGGTGTCAGTGTCTCGGAGTCATGCCTGGAAAAAAAAAAACCTCTCACTCCCATGGCGTGCGTCCGCATGGAGCAGGTGGGAGGAGGGTCTGAGAAACCATGACGACTGAAATGTGATATCTCAAAAGTTAGATCTAGTGGGAACATGGCAAACCACGCAGCAGGGCCTCGGAGCAATCACGGCACAGCAAAGCCAAACATGGTCTACCAGTTCATGTAATATTACATCAATGAATCGAAGTGAAAGTTCTAATAATAACAAGTTTGATCCGTGATTTCCTGTGTTGTGTGGGGTTTTTGAAGCATGGCCATAAGTGAATGACTGAGCCGATGCTGTGAAGGCTAAAAACAGAACATTGCATAATCAGGTGACTTTGCAAAGGCAGTGCATTTTTTTTATCTTACTGTCACACTGATTGAATGAAGGCCAGGAGTGATGACATAGCAGCAGGGAGTGAGAGGAGAGTTTATCCCCTGGCCTCGAGGAGGGACAAAGGACAATAGCTCTGAGGGAGAGTGTATAAACATCTCTCCACTCAGCTCTTTTCCATGCTTTTACAATAATCCCTTCCTCCCATTCATTGCCAGTATCAACCCTCACTTTACTTTAATGCTTCGAACAAGGAGCTTGAAAGCCCGTCAGGCTGAGTTTAAGGTCCAAATGAGGGTTCTTGATGAAAGGCGAGCAGCCTGTTTGTCCATCTGTTTGACAGTAGATCACGACAGAGCTGCTCAGTTAATAGTTGGGTGAAATGAGACAAAGATCATGGGCTTTTGAGCTATTTTCTGCAAGTCAAGTGTCAAGGTCTTTAGGGCACGTTCAAGTCAAGTCACTGTAGATATTTCAGGTCTCTGACAGCTGACTATTAAATTGAAAGTTGTGTTAATATTGTTTCGGCCTAATAATTAATTAAATTATCAAGGTGTGGGGCTAAGCCAGGCCTGCCTTACACTGTCTTATATCATTTTTATTATTCTGGGATTTTTTGCTTTTAAAAGAACAGTATGAAATTTTGCTAAACACGCGTTCGGGGATTCATCAGCAGACGTTTAGCTTAGCTTAGCACAAAGACTGGAAAGAAAGGTGAAAGATAGCTTTTTATCACTTCTAAAGTTAACTTTTTTAAACGTCCTATCAGCGTAAAAAAACACAAAGTTGTTTTGACAGGGAGTCTCCGCTGGTTGCCTGGCAACCTCAAGGTAACGGCGACACTCCAGTAGGTCACCTTGTTTTTTACAGCTTAAATAAACAAGATATAACACTTTAATTGCTGAGTGCTGGTAGGTGGAGTCAGGTTAGCTATTTCCATTATTTATGCCAAGATAAATGGCTTCATGTTTACCATAAAGACATGACTGTTGTTCCTCGTAGCACTTATTGCATTCGTATTAGTTGTTGCACTCACTGTATTCGTATCAGTTCGCTGCACTTATTGAATTCGTATTCGTTTACTGCACTTATCCTATTCGTAGTAGTTTGTAGCACTTATTGTATTCGTATTAGTCTGTTGCAATTATTGTTTTCGTAGTAATTTGCCTCTGCACTATACTTTTGCTCTGGTTTATGCTTTAAGATGCTTGTTTAAGAAAGGAGATGCACTTATGACTTCTGGTGACTAGTAGTTCTCTTGAATACCTATGTTGAATACACTTCCTGTAAGTCGCTTTGGATAAAAGCGTCTGCTAAATGACTGTAATGTAATGTAATGTAATGTTGTATAAATCTTTTCATATAACTCTCGGCAAGGAATACCAGTAAGGGCATTTCCCAAAATGTTTAAGTTAATTAAATCAACTCAAAGTCAGGCTTCAGGTCCTAATTTCTGTGATTTTATGTCTGAATAAAGTCCAAGTCTCAGTCACAGCTCTGAGTTCACCACTTTTGTTCAAAGAATCACTTTTGATGTTTAACATGAGCCACCAGTTCATCGTCTGTCTTCACGGTGGTAAGACTGGGACTTCCAGTGTTTCCTGGCAGTTTTTTAAAGACAGTATCTTGACGATTGGTTTGGTGGACAACCCCTTTATAAGCTTTAATGTCATGTGTAGCTGGATTTCTATAGCTTCCATAGTCCACCAGTGATACTTGCTACTTTATGACGAGTCAGTTCTGGTCCCGTGGTTTGCGATGAACTGAGATTGCCGACTTCAGGTTTTCTTGGCTGTCATTTTTTTTTTCTTCTCAGGTTTTTCTTTTTCAGTGTGTACTCCAGATGTCTCCTTTTCACACTCTAGTTATGTTGTCTTTTTCTGCTCCCAAAAGCATTGCCTGTCTGACAAACATGTGTTTTGTTCCGAGACAGGTATTGGATCTTCTGAATGACGTCACTTTGCTTCTCATTGTCAGTTTTGTCCTTGGATTGTACTTTACATAACCACCTGTGATTCTTCAAAAAAAGGCAGTGGAGATACAGCAAAAACTGTCAGGGTGAACAAACAAACACGCTAGGCTGTCAGTTTCGTACATATGAATCTTAGAAGAAGTCAGGAAAACTCTCTTCAAGCTCTACATCATTAAAAAATCTCTCGTTTTCCAGCTTCTACTCCATCAGCTGACTCTGGGTGTTCACTCTTAAACCAACCAACCAGATTTGATCATGATCTCCATAAAACAATCATATCATTGCTGTCTACTTAATAATCTGTTGTAATCTGTTCTCCTCTCTGCTGTCAGTTGTAATTTTAGTACTATTGTAATATTGTTAACAACAAGGAGACTCACACAACTTCACAACAACAAAGACCTGCAACAGAATACGAACAGCAAACTCGCCTCTCTTTCGATAACCGGACACACGGACCTTCGCTTGGCTTCTTTTAGTTGCTGTGCTGGTTTCCAAGAAAAGGAGAGACATAGTCCTGTTTTAATCTAGGTTCTCACAAAAGGCACTGGATCAAATTTGGCCAAAGGGGTCTATTTATGTCCACAAACAAACATGTAGACAGGCTCGAACTGAGTTATCTGAAATTTCAGGGACTCTTAGGGGGTCTGAAGTTTCAATCAGGAGGTCTCAGACCCCCCGAGAACCCCCAATGGGGTCTTATCGCAAAAGACTCTCCACAACTCTTACTTTATTTCGCACCATGTAACATGTCATTTATTTGTCAATGCTAAATGCAGTCTCTCCTGGTTCAGTCTGGTTGAAGCTTCTCCAACTAAGGTCATGTCCAAAATTGCTACTAAGAATAGGAAAAATACACATGAGATGAGCTTCTTCTAAGCACAGGTCAACTGTTGTTCTTTGGCATTTTGGCTTTATTTGGAAGTCTGAAGACAGACAGTAAACAAAGGCAGAGAGAGAGAGGGGTATGAGAGGCAACAAATATTAGGCTGGAATTGAACCATGGACATTGTGACTCAGGTGAACGGTGTATTAAATACTTCAACTACAGCCTCAACGCAGTATACTTATAACATACTGTAGATTTGTACATTGAATATGTTTGAGTTTTCTCCCTCTCGCAGTTTTCTCCCTCTCACATGCTTTTAAATTGTTTTTTACAGCCCCTAAGTCGTGACCATTCATTGTAACGCAGACGTTAACGTTTGCATTTGTTAGCCAACATAATGATGAAGGCCTCTTTCATGTTCCCTGTTTCTTATACATCCATATACAAAACGGCTTTGCTGTTCTGCAACAACACACACATCTCCTTAGTTTGAATCATGACATTCAGCTACTGACGCTCGCCCACATTTCAGTCATCCTTGGGAGGAGAGAGAGGGAGAGAGCTGGCAGCCTCACATCGGCCATCCAGGGACAATGCGGCAGGCAGGCGAGCAGCTCTACTACAGTAGTGCCATGGCAGGTTCAGCTGAAGGAGAGGCACTGACACCCATACTAATGAGACTCTACGCAGCGCAGTGACCAAGCGTATGCAGGATGATCAGGCAGAAACAATCACACAGCTTCCAGAGAGCATATTGCCTCGTGGAAACCCTCCTCTTTCCACCGTTCAGGAATATGCAATATGCAATATGTCTTGAGCATATTTCTAATAAATTGCATTGTATGTCCATTGCACATCCTAGTTTAAACACTAGATGTTGACTAAATGTAGTGACATTATCTCTGTCTTAACTTATTGGCACAGAAACCAATATTTTACCATTTCTGCCTGTTCTGTTTGTTTCATCTGAATATTAATCTTTTAAGTAGGCCCTTAGGCAATGAACAGAAGCTAATATTTGGCTATATCATCCTGTTTTAGTTAGATAATGTTAAACTGCTCAGTAGCGTTAGTGTGATAGAAAATTAATTTTGGTCTAGAAACACCGATTTTCTGCATGTGACTCCTCATATTATTCTGCATATGACCCACAATCAATGTTCTTGTGAGGACAGCCTATAATTCACTGTGAGGCAAATCAGGCATTGACTCTATACATCGATCTTGTTTGTTTAACGACAAAGATGTGATGCTGAAACACTAAAGCTGTGCTAAATCAAAAAAAATTGTAGCATCTATCTGTAGAATTCTATTTTGGTAACGCATTATGTGTTTTTCTCTCTATTTGTTTTAAACCAACCACCAAAACATGTCACTCAAATTCAAGGAATCAAAACAAGGCTGAACTTCAAAGATTTTCTCAGTTTACACTACAAAAAAAAAAACGTAACTACTGAACATGATGGTATTTACTCTACGCATGTGCTACTGTGTGATAAACAAATTAAAGTCGAAGAGATTAGATGGAGAGATGAGGAGATGAGAGGAAGCAAGAGTGCAAACAGTGACCTTTGGGAGCCCTTTGCAATTCTCCCGATGAGATTCATCGCCACCACCAACAGATTAATAACGAGTGAGATTGCCTCGTGATGACAGACAGATGCTCTCCATGCAGGTGGCGAACCGGAGAGTACGATTTCTGTCATTAGTCAGCTCCTAATGCTCCGCTGTTCATGTAACAGAGCCACTGAGATGTACAGCATTCAAAAGGAAGCCTGCGACAGCCCCTTTATCATGGACCTGCATTCATATTTCCAGACAGGGTCCCTTTGGGAAACGCTGGAACTGCATTAAATCTCCGAGTCATCCTGGATTTGCCCTCCAGCCTCCTGTGAGGTTTGGGAGCATCTTGCTGCCCCATTACCTGCCAGTCTTCAGGAACAGCTGCCTCCCTCCTGCTGTGAATTATGCAACAGCGGTGTTTACAATAAAGGCGCACAGCCTGTAGAAATACAAACAAGGACGTATACCCTCGGTAGGGCGAGGATGGAGACAGCATGTTCCCGCTGTCTTACAGTCAGCACGAGAGGAATTTACAGCTCAGGGTGACCTGCTCATCGACTGACGCTCCACACAGGATGACAGGGAGACCGGAGGTCAAGTCATGTTGAGGAAATCTAAGCAATACCGACAGCCCGCTGTGGCGACTGAGAGGTTTAGGTACACACACAAACACAAGACAGCAGAGGAATTGCAGAAGTCAGTTCTTCGCCTGTGTTGCTAATCCTGCCGCAGTGGCAGAGCAACACAAGTTTCCCTATTACATCACACATCTCCTCTCTAAATCCAGTATAAACACACAGCAGTAATGTCCTCTGTTAGAGAACAGGGAACAAAACAATCTATTAAGCACTGGGGTTGATTAATAGATATTAATTTGTTTGTTAAAGATTCATTGTGTCATACAGTGTACGAGGACACGGTCATGAGATAATGAATGTCTGGTGCTCATGTGACAAGATCTGTGACATCGAGTGCTACTTAAACACAACGAGGTCCACTTTGGGCAACGAATGAATGCAGCATGAATAATATATGTTGAGAGTATACTGAAGCACACAAACAAAGACAGACCTCATATGCACTGATGCCGTTTTAAGTTTTAAGAGTGTGAAGATAGGAACACATTGTCATGCAAATCTCTTCCCATGTTAATCGTTAAGATAAAAAAACGGAGTGCAGTGGATGGTGTATCAACTTGGTTTGGGAGGATTTATGCCTCAGGGATTAACAAAGAATGAAACACAATGTTTAGCAAATTGAAACACCCTTAGGAATGTACAATTGATAAAATACAGTTGTCTGTATATACATGCAAAGGTATAAACTGTTTTATAGAGAAAAGTTTATACACTAACAGCATCAAGGCTCATAGACCAGATGCACTGAGGACCAAAACTTTAGTAACAAAAAATAAATAGCAGCACACCTTGTGTCAGGTGGCAAACTATTTTACTCTATTTAGCTTCAAGGTTATAGTGAGGGTGAGCGATCATGAGAGTGTTTGTGCTTAGCAGTCCTCGGGGACGGGTTGCATCTATCTGTGAAAAGGGAGACAGGCTTCAAATTGCCTCACTGCTGAGGATGACACAGTGCACCATCACTCCTTCCAGCTACAGTCAAAGTTTGTGTGTGTGTCTGTGTGTGTGTGTGTGTGTGTGTGTGTGTGTGTGTGTGTGTGTGTGTGTGTGTGTGTGTGTGTGTGTGTGTGTGTGTGTGTGTGTGTGTGTGTGTGTGTGTAGGATGAGGGGATGCGGGTGTGTGATGTCACAAGGTTGAATGTTGTTCTTGACTCTCTGCGGCCCTGACGGTGATGGAGCTGTGTGGGTGCGCATAAGAGTCACTTCTGACCAAACATTGGTTGCGAGTTACTAAAGTAGAAAACAATGTAGAGACCAGCTATGACAACATATCAAAACCAAAACTGAAACATAGATTAACATTGGGACGGCAAATACACAGTGAAAGTTTGATTCAGAGTTCACAAACATTCCTGTCTCTGAGTAATTACGCTCATTTAGATCAATATGTTCTGAGAAAAGTAACATAAGTAACATAATGCTGAAACAAATATTTTGTCATTGACTTAATGGTCTTTAAAGCTTCAACGATCAATAGTTTCATGTTTACAATCGATCACATGAGTAGGTGGATGTAAACTGGATGGCTCGAAGGTAAAAAAAACAACAATTAAATTATCACCTGACTCAGCAGTTCTCCTCAACTCTATAGAGCTTCATAGAACATCTTTGTTTTGGTTTTACAAACCGCAACTTTCCTGTTTTGGTTCACGCTCATCACACTCTGATGTTTAGTGGTAATGCTACAACTAACTATTATATTCATTGTTGATTGTTTTGTCAATGAAAATTGTCCAAGATAACATCCGATTTTTTTGTTTTGTCAACAACTCAAAGATATTCAGTTTACTCTCATACAGAGTGAAAATATTAATATTTAAAAAAAAAAAATCTTAAAAAATTACTAAAACCAATTAATCAATTATCAAAATAGTTGCTAATGCATTTAAAAGTTGACAACTAATTAAATAATTGATTAATCATTGCAGTCCTAGAACATTAAGCAGCTAAAGAGGCAGATGTTTCCCTGAGGAGTTGGTGGAGACCAAAACGATCCAAAAGGAGAGTAAATACTTAGATTCAGCAGGTGGACACAAACACGAATCCAAATGAATGATGTTGCTCCTTTAATACGCAACTGCTAACACATAAGCCATATGATAGTTTTAAGGAATGTGACATCCTCCCCTATGGTAAGAAAAAGAATGTCCAAAAATTTGCTGGGCAACACTTATTTACAATAAGATACACAAAACCAAACAAAAGATAATAAATCAGCAGCGATGTGATGGTTACTGGAAATATAATATTAAGTACTGAACAACTCTGACGTGACCAAAGAAATCTGCTTAATTAAGATATTTGTCAAGTAAAACATTTTTTTCACTAAACGCATCAGCTACACGTTCTCTGACAAAACTTTCAAATCTACAGTATCAGCTCTTGCAATATTCACTGTTTGAAACCAAAGCATGATTCACATTTGTTATGATTTGATACTCACACCACATAAAGTTAAAGTTACTGATTTGCGTATGGTACAAAAAGATTGAATTTCTTTCCTTAAAAAACATCACTGAACATAATCCACGCAGCACTAACGTCACACTATGTTTTCAGCTAAACATATAAGTAGGCTCTGACGTAATTCCTAGGAGACGTGGATGCATTTTGATGCAACCGAGAGTATTATATCCCTGCAGTTTTCTAACTTTTCTGTTATCTCAAGCTATGGCAGCGACTTTACAAGATCACTGTGCACAGGCAGGAATAAATCAAAGAGAAGCCATGGTGTGATTTCCAAGTCTCCGACTCAAGCTTAGTTTAATCTGCAGTTCACAAAGGGCTACAGTATTCCTTCCTGAAATCCTCAAACTCATATGAGTGTGTGTGTACTTCTGTGTATGTCGAAGTGTCAGTGAAAGTGCACTTCAACCTTGAATCATTACAGTAGCAGTTAACGTAGACGGTAAATTCTAGTTGAAGTGACATAAGGTTTTCAGTCAGTTGTTGTGTTTGATGCTTCCTGAACTCTCTTGGTACAACAGCTACACATTGTGTGTATCCTCCAAGAACTGCACTTTAATGTGTGTGTGTGTGTGTGTGTGTGTGTGTGTGTGTGTGTGTGTGTGTGTGTGTGTGTGTGTGTGTGTGTGTGTGTGTGTGTGTGTGTGTGTGTGTGTGTGTGTGTGTGTGTTTTGTGGTGGGTAAATAATTTAATGGGAGTAGGAAACTGACTGTCGGGTTACTGCTGTTGCAGTAGAGTCACATTAACATATTAAAGGTTGTTGTCCTTGAGAAAAAAGGAGATTCTTTAAAATTAAAAGCCTACTAATGAGAGAGGAACATTTTGTAGCACATGAAGACCTAGATTTTTTTTTTTTACACTATGACAATCTCTCCTGGTTATTGTGGGAGGAAAAGTATAAATCACAAAGGCGTGAGGAACTCTCACATTCCAGATGTTGTGTTTTGGTTGCCATATGTCCAGTTCGGGGGAAAAGTGTTATCTGAAGTTTAACATCCAACATCACATTAATTAATACAAAAGGCTCTGCTCTCTGTGTTTGGTCAGATAATTAGTTTGAGTGGTTTGGGCTATAATTATATAAAATCTATTCTAAACAGCCCTGTATTCCTCTGAATTATGTCAATATTGGATGATTCAACAACTCACAACTTATATCCAGTGATTAAACATTAATTACCAATCAGGCAGCTACCTCTGGTTCTGAAGCAAAAGCGAAAGTGCCTAAAATATGCATACTTTCTAATTGCCATCAGGGGGCGACTCATCAGTTTGCAGAAAAATAAGTCTGATTGTATAGAAGTCTATGAGAAAATGACCGTAATTCTCACTTGATTTATTACCTCCGTAAACATTGTAAACACAAGTTTATCGTCTCAATCAATAGTTTAAAGTCTTCTCCAATACAGCATGATGTTCATGTAGTAAATGGTCCATTTAGAGTCAAATAGACCATAAAGTAAGTTGTGATTGACAGGTTGCTATCAGAGACTTATACAACGTCTTTACATTACACCTTCACAGCCCAAATATTGTCTATAGTTCACTGGTTGGAAAAAAACCAAGATGGAGACGGACAAAATCAATCAGTCCACAAACCAATGGGTGACATCATGTGACTACGTCCACTTCGTATATACAGTCTATGGAACAAATGGAGGAAATAGTCTGTTCTTTATGTCAGGAGAGAGAAGTAGCAGAGTTGATTTTTTTTATTACTTTCACATATCACAGCCTTCATCTGAACAATAAAGTCTTTTGGAAATGTTTGCCCTGTAAAATAATATTCTGTAAATCAGAAGAGCAAATTCAGAAAAGTGTTTAAATAATGTTTCATTAGTCATATTTATTCACAAATAAAAACAGTAATAAAAACTTTGCCAACTATTTTACAAAAAGGACATGAACATTGTATGAATAAATTGTGGGTTTATGTTCATGAGGCAGAAAAAAGTGAAAAAGTAACAGTACACCAAAAGATTAAAATGTAGAAGTGCCGATACTTCAAAAAGGTGAGTAGCCGGACACTTTGAACACTGCTTTCAGCTCAAGTGTCTTGTGGAATGAATAACAAGTATATATTTTAGCAAAAAGACTTATTCTTTCATAAAAAAAAAGTAACCACAGCCACTTTTACAAATCTACATCAGTCTTGGTCAGATGCGTTAATTATCTCTATCGACCCCGATGCCGGTATCAGTGCATGAAACAATGAGGAGTCGTGCATGTCAAAAGGTGAAGACAATCTTCTGGTGTGGTGAGGGAGAAGCAGTGATGGCAACTGGCCTGATAACACGAGATGTTGCGTCCATATGGTGCTCGGGGGCCGGGGCTGTGACACACACAGGCTAAACCCGGGGTCAGGTCTCGGTTTGAGTGAATGTAATCGGAAGGCAGGAGCCAGAAGGCAGCCATCCCATGGTGTTAATCTTCAGAGGGCTCAGATCTGCTCTCCGACTCCCTATCAAGCTCGCTGTGTGTGCAAACTGGCGACCTTGCATGCAAACATTTCAGCTAAGACAACCGATCACTAGTCAGCGAGTAAGATATATGAAATTAATGATGACAAAATCAATTTCACTTGGCGTTAATAAGGGGGAATATTGCTGCAGGCTGTTTGAGACAGGGATGGATCTTTTTCTCTGCACAATGCAACAAGAATTTAATAATTCCCAATAAAGTCTGCATGCTTGTTTCCATAATGTTTCCATATGCTTGGCTGTCAACACACTGAAGTAAATATGTGTTTCTGCCATCCTGCAGTTCTCTGGATGGTAAATGTATGCATTTGCTTTGGACCTGCCAGAGGGAAGCAGGTTTCCAAACTGCAAAAAAATCTGTTTTGAACACCAGTTTTTCTTATATTCACAAGGAAGTAATTAAAGCCAACTTGTGATTCAAGGGGCAGCGGATATTACAATGAAACCCTGTGAGCTCTGTCGCTGTCCAAAAAGTATTTTTATATATGCACACAAACCACCCACAGACACAATCACCAAGAAACTGCCCCAGAAATCCAAGCAAAGGTTATAGAAATTCTCTTTGTAGTGGCGAAAACAAAATAACCCTGAGCTTTGAAAACCACCCTGCATTATTTCTGCAGCATCCTTGGTGCTGTTCTGCGTTGCTTCTTCTCTCACACAGTAAATGCCTCTCTGAGTCATGTAAGGCAGCTTCTTCATCAAGGTGTAACAGAGTTAAAAATGTCAATTCGTTTCTTGTTGCATTTTATTGTAAACTGCCAGCAGAACAAATACGCCAAAAAGCCAAAAAAAACGTCCATATGATTTAAACCCAATTGTAATATTTAATATCCAGAGGAGTCTATAATTCTTGGTAAGTTGAATTTAAAATATGGACTTTCATACAAACACTGACATGTACAAACAGCTGTTTCTAGGATCTCCCCAGCATTGGACACATGAGACATAATTAATCACCAGGGGACACAGACTCATTAATTGCTGTGCGCTGATTAATCGTCCCTGGTGAGGAACGTTCAGCTTAACATGCAAATTTGTGTCAGAGGACCCATTCAGCGAACGCAGCCCAGGCAGGGACTTATTGTAAAATGACACATACAGGCGAGATAACAAGATGCTTGTCAGGGGGCCTACTGTAAAACAGTTGTTTCTATTTTGAGCTCTTATACAAGAAGTGGAAGTTGGATTGGACGAATGCTGAGATGCAAAAAGGAAAGACGGCTGTTTGTTTGTTTGTTTAGCATTAAACAAACTGCTAAACAGGAATAAGAGAGGAGTGAGGAGAGGATACAAGAGGAGAGATGAAAGTAGAGGGGAGGACAGGGAAAGAGAGGAGAGGAGAGGAAACCATGAAAGGTTAGGAATGGCAAGGAGAGGAGAGAAGACGAAGACAGCAGAGGAGAGAAAGGAGAGATGTGAGGAGAGGATGTGAGAGGAGAGATGAAAGTAGAGGGGAGGACAGGCAAAGAGAGGAGAGGAGGACAGGAAAGGACAGGAGAGGGAGAGGAGAGGAAAGGAGGAGGAGCAGATGGGAGAGGAGTCAAAGAAGGACAGAAGGAATGGCAAAGAAAGGAGGAAGTGAGGAGTCAGAAGGACAGAAGGAATGGCAAAGAAAGGAGTAAAGAAGAAATTAAAGGAGAAGATAGAGAGGAGAGGAGGAGGCGAACAGAGGAGAGGAGAGGAGTAGAGGAGAGAGGAGAAAAAAGAGAGGAGCAGTGAGGATTCAGGAGGACAGGAGAGGAATGGCAAAGAAAGGAGTAAAGAAGAAAGGAAAGGAGACGATAGAGAGGAGAGGAGGAGGAGAACAGAGGAGAGGAAAGGAGAGGAAAGGAGAGGGGAGGAGAAAAGGAGAGGAGTAGTGAGCAGTCAGAAGTACAGAAGAAATGGCAAAGAAAGGAGAGGATAAATGAGATGAGATGGAGAAAAAAAAGTAGATGGAAAGTGATGTGAGGAGAGGAGAAAAAGGGAGAGGAAGAGGAAAAGAAAGGTGAGGAGAAGAGGAAAAAAAGAAGGGGATGGAGGAAAGGAGAGGAGAGGAGGAGATTGTTGAGCCCGGTGACCTGATGGCAGGAAAGGTCGTTGACTCAGCAGCACAGAGCAGCTTCAGAGGAGGCCGACTTTAATCACCTCCAAACACTTCATCAGCTCCTGCATGAGACGGACTGAGAGCTGCATCACTAAGGTCATAAAATCTCTCTCCTCTGGAGCAATATAGAGCGAGACCAGCCGCTCTCCTTATGGGACGGAATCACATCACTTTACTCTCCGTTTGAGTCCTCTTTATCCACAAATACAAGGTGGCGATGAGACAATAGCTGATCAGATGGAGCTCTAAGACGCGTCGGCAATGGAGAGCAGGAAGTGTACACATGGCTGAGCTCAGAGCGCCATTCTTCTGCCTGAACTGAAGTTACACCGATGGCTTGTTGCTATGGCAAATGTAGAGAAACAACAGCTTGAAATCATACATCTACTGTATTTAGACCAAGTAAAACTTAGTCACACGGGCCGTAAACACATTAGTATTGTCCTCTCAAATCCCTCATTCTAATAACATGAGTGTCACACCGCCGCAGACATATTAACGTAGGAAGCTAAATAATCCATACAGGCTCGGAAACAACACTACATCATTCAATATAACACAGCGTGAAGGGTGACATGGGAAGGATGGTGATTCTGCTGGATTGTAATTACCTTGTTGTGTTTGTCAACTGACCTCACACCCACCACGTAAAGAACGGCTGATACAGTAGAGAGGCTGGCAAAGAAAAGCCATGCGAGTTAATAAAACAAGAAAGATGAACAGAAAAAGAGAAGAGAGTGGGAGTTAGCGTCCATGTTCATTTAAATGCCAATTAGGTCAATACCTTGTGACATTTTTGTTCTTTCTATTCTCATGATACAGCTAATTCGCCCCAGCATGGGCAGTCATAATTCAGTGTGGGCCTTATAGTGCAGACGCTCTAACGAACTGAGTCAGCCACGCAAGTTTTTAACACTCGTCTTCGCTTTGCTTCCATTTTCTAAAACACAGGATGGAAAACTCTTCTTCTCGTTAGGTATGTGCTGTTACAAGCCGTGGTGGAAAACAAATTCAGATCTTTAACTTAAGTGAAAGTATATCCATGTAGAAATACTCCATTAAAAGTCCAACCAAAATAGTAGTACAAGTAGTATCAGTTAAGTTCAACAGACAGGTATATCATACAGTAAGTACTATATTTAACCCATCATTTTACATATGCACCTACATTTAATGTAAATATGGTGCCTGTAGATCAGTCACTCTCTTTCTTTTAAATGGATTTTTATAGCTTAAATGTGTTTAATATTTATTTATTCTCTGTAAGCACTGAGTTTATTTATTTATTTATTTATTTCTGCACCCACACATTTTTTTTCTATTTCACTTAGTCACTGATGTTTACTACCAGGAACATGTAGTTCCTTTTTTGAAGCAATTTAATGTGTTGTTTAAATGTGCAGCTAATTGTTGTTCAGTATATTACTGGATAAATATTACTGATGCATTAATTATGGAAGTGCTTTTTACTGTTGAAGCTGGTCGACCTGGAGCTAAATGTAACTACATTTTATACTGCTGGCTAGCTAGATTTGTAACAACGTGTCAACTTTTAAAAATAAAGTTTATATTGTTAAATAGAATCATAGAGTAATTTGGAACTACAGCTGTCAAATTGAATTTTAATGTACTTGTACTTGAGTATTTCCATTGAATGCTACTTTATACTTCTACTACATTTTCAGATGGAAATATTTTACTTTTTACAACACTACTACTTCAGTTACAAGTTACTTTGCAGATTTAGATTCTTAATACAAAACATAATTAACTAATAAATTATGCTATATTGTTATAGATTAAACCATCCGGCAGTAAATACAATAATTAATTTTAGCTTCACCTTTACCAGCTGCCACATTAAAGAGATGTACACATACATCAATGCATCAATAATTATAATATAATAGGCTATATATTAATCTCAAATGGTCCATTATGAATAATGAGTACTTTTACTTTTGTTACTTTAGCATATTTTGATGCTAATACTTTTACTTTTACTGAAATAATTCCCATTTGGAATATACAGTGGAATAGAAAAATAAAGTAACATAAATTAAAGCACTTAAGTTATGCACAAGAACTTCAAGTTCTTCTGCCGCTGGTTACTAGTGAAACTGTAAAGATCTTTTAGAGGACACAATCCACCAACTTCAACCTTTTCTGACGCTTTTCAAACATCCATGCTGACAACTTGCATGACAGGAATCTAAATGTCAACTTAAAGAGGCAGTTCACCCCATATTTAGACACATATTTTTTTTTATTTATAAATCTAGGTTGGTTTGGAGTGAGTTGCCTAGTTTTGGAGATATCGGTCATAGTGATGTCGGCATTCTCTTAAATATAATGGGACTATATGACACTCGACTAAAAATACATTTGAAAAAAACTCAACAGCAAAGTCTCTTTCCAGCAGAGGAGGCTGGTGGTCGAACATATTTGAGAGGCAAGAGGAAGATCAAAATATATTAAAAAAAGTGGTTGAAATAAACCATTACTAAATCTCAGTATCATTTCCAAAATATTTTCCTCTCTGCTTTTGAGAAAAAAAATCCATGATTGAAATTCTGATCAAAATGGTGACACCTGCATGACAGTCAGGTAAGTGGTGGTGGGGGACAGAGATGAAGGAGCATCTGCTGTCCTTCCTTTAGGGCAGGACACCTTCTATCAGTTCAATGCAATCCTTTTTTTATGCTAATTTGTGATGGTCCAAACACATTAAATTAAGCTACCAATCAACGACCAGAATACAATATTGACATTGTGTTGGTCCAAACATTAGCTGCAATTCTCTACCACTGTTTGTACGTGACAAACTGTCCGTAAAGTGTGTAGCTTTTTTGAAAAATATTAAAACATGCAAATGATTTATTCCAATTTTCCTTTTTTCAGATATAAATGTCCCCTTTTCTTGTCAAGCAGAAGCTACTGGCCATAGTCATCACAACAGCTTGTGGTGGCAGATCTGAAGGACATGTGCAGCAGTCCGTCACCCATATCGGGATTCAGTCTAGGTTGAGTCAAGAGTATTAGCACGCAAATAATAAGAGAAAATAACTAAATATAGAAACATGACCCCGTGGGTTGGTTTTGCTCATTTCCTCCCCAAAACTTTGAGTCACCAGCCACCACTGCTTTTTAGAAATCATGACCCGGTCTGTGGATTATAATCAGTAACCATGTCATGATTTCTGGAAAGAGAAATGTTTAATTTTTAACATGTATTTTTTGGCCCTTTGAGCACCGCTAGCTGAGTGCCATATAGTCCCATTATATCAGAGAGAAGGCAGACATCTATACTGTCGATGTCTCCAAAACTATGCAACTCACACAAAAACAATCTAGACTTATAAAAAGCACAAGTAAGAGGAATAGTATGTAGTTTAGATTTTTGGGGTGAACTGTCCCTTTAATGTACTCAATATCAGTATTTGCGCAGTACCGGCTCAGTTATTGCAAGACTCCACAGGGTCTCGGTGTGAAAACACTTTTAAAGCTCTGTGCCCTTTGACGTCACACTGGTGTGTGTGATACTGTACAGCATCTTGTCTAATCACTCCCTGCAGTAGCACTGACTAAGCCAGTAATAAAGAAAAATAAAAAATAAAAAACCCACCCACCATTCTGGATCGGAGCCAGCTGGGTTTTCTTCAAGCTCTCTGGTACAGTATCATCGTGGCTGTTGGCTCCTTGGCACCAGATATGACTTTGACACCTTAGTGAGAGCCTTCAGTCCACCGCCACAGAGCTGCTTCATACAGGAAACCCACAGCTTTTGCCAGCACCGTTTCTACTTCTACTCTACTGTGTGTTTGTGTGTGCTTGAATTTTCCAGCTGTTTATCACACAGGTTCAGAAGACAGGGAAAAAAAAGGTCTATTTACCATTAAGCCTACATCATGACGTGTAAACCCATTAGCCTGCCAGCAGCAGAGGCTCGTACGCTGCTGCACTGACATCCTTCAGTGTGCCATCCACAGATTTGTGGTCCCATTGAGCTGCCGATGAATTATTAATCAGCCTTCCACTATAACAAAATGGGCTTTTAATTGTAGGGACTCCTGTTCGACAACCACTACTGTAACACGGGTCTCGATACAAACTGGCTATTGATCAAACATCCCCCCTGGGTGGATGCAGCCTCATCCTCAGCATCAGAAGAGAAGTGTGCCTTAAATCCACTCAGGGATCCAGAGGACAGGGGGCCACAGGAACATGTTTCTCACATTCTACCAACATTAAGACACCAGAAAACACTTCTATTTTCTAATTATTCCAGCAGTGAGAACGAGGTAACTTCAAAGCGAGGATATAGAGGGAGCATGCTGCAGTGGTTTTGATTTAACACTCATCAAAAGCCAGAAGAAAAAAAAAAGCCATGAAACCAAGTACAAGTTAATGGTAATTTGGTGCTGATTAATTCAAAGTCTGCACCGAGTTAAAACCTAACAGAGATGCTTCTAATTGTTCTCAAAAGAGACGTGTTTTCTCCTTTCAAAACTCTAAATGAACTTGCTGTTTTTCCCTAAAGAAATCATACATTTGATAACTTTGTCCAACACAGATTGTACACATACATATCATTACTTCCAAATGTTTTAATATATATAAATATGATTGCCATTTCCTCTTTTGTAAACTGACTTTGGCTCTGGCAGTCTACTTGACGTGGCTGTTTTGCAGGGAATTCACAAGTCACATATCGGCATCTTGCAGCTAACAGACACACTCATATGAGTCGACAGGTGAAGAGCGACCTATTTAAAGAAGGAAAATCGTCTATTTCAACTCAGGGAAGAGGAGGGAGGGATGGAGGGAGGAGGGGGGGTCGACGATGCAACAATGCAGCCTGATGAGCTCCGGATCGAGCAGTCAGGGTTTTATTTTTTTATTTTGACAGAAACCCCGCAACGCCCGATGTAAAACCCCTGAATGTGTCAATAAGCTTACCTTTTTCATTTTACTGTGGTCGGCTGCAGATGGGTGTCGGTCACACAGGAATAGTTATCCAGCTCTTACATGTCGGCCGAAATATCACTGTTTATCTGTCGGCAAGGTAAACAAGAATATATATATATATATATATTTTTTTCTTTTTTCTTTTTATCCCTTAGATGTATGGCACATCACATTTCCCCGCAGCGGTCATGGCTCGCTCGGTCCTTTCCCCCACACAGCCGGTCCTCCGGTAGCAGCTCACCGGGTTACAACGCAGTTCGGAGGCTGCAGCCGGTGATGGTGCTGATGCTGCGGCAGCGTTTTGGTCCGTCGAGACGCGGGATGAGAGAGGTGGTGGTGATGGGGAGGGAGGGAGGAGGGAGGAGGGGAGGAGGGCATCCGAGGGCCCCAAGACGAGGAAAAAAACGAACTATCAGACCCCAAATCACTTGTCTCCTGAGCAAACGGTGGTTGATGAATCATTCTGCGCACAGAGAGGCAACATGAGTGTGTGTGTGTGTGTGTGTGTGTGTGTGTGTGTGTGTGTGTGTGTGTGTCTGAGGAGTGATGCTCTTTGATGATTCAAGGAAAGAGACTTTAAAGGGAACATTCATTCATTCATTCATTCAAAAAAAAAAAAAATGTTGCAGTCTAATATTTCAAGATTTTAGACAGTAAAAGTCAGATGTGTGGATTATTTTCTCGATTAATCGTATAGTCATGAAAAAAACTATTTCCTAAAGTGGCATAATCAAATTGCGTATTTTTCATAAAATATCAACCAAATATGTTAATTTCACTACTATGGATTTAAGATAACAAAGAAGCAGCAAAATCCCAGAACAAGCTTTTCTGTTCGACTTAAACGATTTATCGAATATCTTAACCCATTGTCTGTCAATCAACTAATCTCCATCACCGAATCTCCAGTGAGCTCAACGCTGAAGGAGAGACTGACTCATGGACTCAAATCGTTTTTTTGTAAAGAGATGTTCTTTTTTAATGAGTTTTATGTGAATGAGTCAGAAGAAAAAATATCCCTACAGACAGGATTTTAGAAACACTGACGTCAGAGGAGCACATGTTGGTGACAGTGATATCACTTTATGTGATCATTTAAAAGCAGTATGGCCTGAAACTCACACTATACTCTAGTTTTAGGCACACATTAGGACATTTTAAGTGTTGACTGGTAATTTTGTTAATAATCATATTCTCCTATGAAGCATCTGGAGTAAACACTTAATGGATTCTTGATAACACAGAACAAGCTGTGATCATGTTTATTTGATATGATGACGATGTTCAAAACTCATGAAAATACAAAATAAATATTGAACTTACTGCATTTGTTCTGGAGCTTTCAGCCGTATCTTGTGGTCTTCAGAGAGTTAAATCTTATTAGAAATGTGTAATTCTATATTGTGAATCATTTATTATCTGTTTTTACATATGCTTCAAGGAACATGTTACATGTTAAATTAAATTAAAACTTTATATATGATATATATATACCTTACAATACCTATATATTATATTTGATTGGTTCTATAGGATCTATTTAGCAGGAATGTTGTATTAGACTGTGTATATACAGTAAATGTGCATGTGTGTGTGTGTGTGTGTGTGTGTGCGTGTGTGTGTGTGTGTGTGTGTATGTTTGCATGTGTTCGTGAATGTGTGTGTGTGTATCTTTGTTTTTGCTTTTCTTATTTATTTATTTTTGTCATATTTTTTAATTCTGTCAATTGTTCAGTTACATCTTTCTATCAATACATTTACTAAAGCCTGTTTCAGAGCCCTCTTTTTGCAAATTCTGGTAAGTCAATTATCAATTGATGTCTTATTTAAAGCAGTCAAATTGAATTATAGGCCTATTAAAAAATGTGTCAGTTTTCTAATTTTAATTTAATTGTTCACCCCCTGAAAAAACACAGAGGATATGATCATGATGGTATACTGTCTCCCCATATTCTAGACAGAATCACTGTTATGGATGCTCACAGTTGCTCCATTGTTTCCTTTTGAATGTTTATTGATGACCACTGTGTGTGTGCTGTCCATTGGTCTCAATAACATATATATACACTTAAATCTATGACTCTATAGCTACTCATGAACGTTTATCAAAGTGAATAATGGCCACACACATGTTTGAAGGCATGTCCAGATACACGAGGTGTGTTGCAACAGATACTGCGTGAGTATGACTAATCTCCAGTTTGAAATCAAACTGACAATAAAAGACAATCTGTCCTCTCCAGTAGTAAAGCCCAGTAGCACAAGCATTAGGGATGGCTGATTGGATAAGACCATGACTAATAACTCGGCATCTGGATATCCAAAGGGGCACCAAGGCAGCCAGTCCTTAGCTGAATACTTCTTTTTGTTCAACTTGTCCTCTTCCACAGGGCTGAGTTAAGTTATCTGATAGTTATCTCCTCACTTATTGTTTCCCAATAAGACAGACAATTGATTCAGCTGCCCAGTTCAAAGTAACTCCACTTGCAGGGTGAGATTATACTGTCTTCATTTGGCTGGCTTTCACATTGGACATTAGACATTACACATAATATTTAAATAATATTTCAAGTGAGCAATTAGGCTGTCCACTATATTAGAGTTTAAAGGTACTGATTTAATTTAAATTAAATATAAGAGCAGAAGACACAGAAATACTTTTTTGTGATCTGTGAGCCAATACACTATTGCAGTGTCAAATGTTAAACTGTTTAGTAGTGTTGCGTAGTTATTTTGATAGAAAATGAATTTTCTATGGCCCATGGAGTTTTCTGGTCTAGAAACAGATATTTTCTTGCAGAGCAAATGGTTGAAAACTAACCGTTAAGATTATTTAGCCCATGACTACTTATATTTATCTGTATATGGACCACAATCAAAAAAGTTTGGTTATATGAAGGACAACACCACCTGTAGACCAGTACTTTACAACAATACACCTACACCATATTATTATAAGAGTAGTAGTATAAGAAGTAGCCAATGAAATTAGGGAATACCCCTAAACTGATTTTTTTTAATTATACAACATGAACAATGGATCACGATCTAATAATATATTGCATTATATTAAGTTACAATATTATTACGAGATCGTTATTTTTGGGCTTTTATATTATTATTTACTATCATAGCATTCTCTTTGATTGTTCTGTTATACTGTTTTTAATATGCAGTGTGCAGTGTGTGTATTATACTACACGTATGATTTAGCTTTGTTTTTCTTAGCTCAGCTTACCTTACCTTATCTTATTTTATCTTATCTTATCTAATCTAAGTTATCTTATTTCAATTTAGCTTAGTGTGGCTTGATTTAGATTAGCTTAGCTCAGTTTAGCTTAGCTTGGTTTAGCTCAACTTATCTTATCTTTGTTTAGCTTAGCTTTGCTTATCTTGTCTTATCTTATCCATGGACTGTATCTTATTTTAGCTTAGCTTAGCTTAATTAAGCTTGAGAGTGACTAGATCGTAACAGGTAGTCATAAGATGCAGGAGCTCAAATGTGTTGTGTTTTCTTCAAAGCAAAATGACTCAAGGGGAAAACCAATAAAGCCTTAAACAAAAGTTCAAAGCTTTGTGATGTTTGTCTGGTCATGGCCTGTCCTCTCCAATGTGTTTCATGCATACTAAATATACTTTTCTTTTGAATTAAACTGACTAATATTAAAACCAAACACTGCCATAGGGAAGTGTTATGGAGACCCCGATATGCTTCTGCTTTGCGCTAGAATATTAAATTATACTCAAATACTAAAAGTATTACTCCTTAGTACAAGGAGTTAAATACAATTCAACAGCTTTATTGTGATACATTATTTTCTTCTTCAATAAAGCTTTCATCAAAATGCTTATGAGATAAGTAGACCTCAGTGCAAATCATCATGGTCATGTCTAATCAGCTTAGCACCAACAGCCTGTAAGTCATGATGGATCAAGTCAGGTTGACGCAAAACAAACCAAATTCTTACAGTCTCACTACATTTTGTTTAAATGTTTAAGATACAGCTGTTTGGCCAAATATTGCCATTCAATGTTCTTCTGCATTTTATGTTTCAGATGGAGAAAAACAGGAATTGCTTTCACAATCCATCCGTCATTGTTAGTGTTCTCTGTGTGGTTCAATTAGTCTACAGGCAGGAATTTCAAATGAAAGCAGAGCGTGCAGTTTCATTCTCCTTTGAAATGGAATAAGTAACAAAATTAGGTTTGTTACTGATTCTTTTCAGCGTTGCAACCCGTGCAAAATCGTGACACATAGTTGGCAGAGAGAGTGAAAATAGTGGGATAGTTCTTGCTTTGTCTCTGGCCTCCCTGTGAGTAGTGCATGATGTATAGTGAGTGTTTTGGAGGAGGGAGAAAGCTGTTCCACCATCAACTGCCAAGCTCTGCAGTGAGCTTTATCAGATCGGTACATTCTGTCATTGACAATCTGTTTCATGTAACAATTCCCATATTCAGTGTTCATTCTAGGACTAACAAACTGCTTAATCATATTTGTCAAAAACGCGTATCTGCCAGGTGTTTATGCGTGTGTTGCTTTCATTATCCATATTTCAAACACTTACAGACGCTTAAGAAAGCCATTCTGGATCTGGGTTTATTTTTGGATTGATTTGATATTATGTATTCTGTTATTTTAGAAAAAAAATTGAGACAGCCTGCTTACATGCTCACAGTTACAACATGCTGACGTTTAGCAGATGTAATGTTTACTTTGTTCACCAGCTCAGTTTTGTGTGTTAGAATGCTAACATTTGCTAATAGGTAGTAAACATAGTGTACAGCTTAGTACAGCATAAGGAATGTCACTTATTTTGCATGTGTTTGGTCAGAAATCTGATAACAATGTTGAGCTGGATAAAAGTTATTACCATTCAGCCTGAAGGGAACAACAATGTCTCTAATTTCAGGTCAATCCATCCAACAGTTGGTGAGAGATTTCACTGAGAACAAGAGAATGTCACCTAATGATGGAGTCCAAAAGTCAGGAGATCACCAAAATCACTTTATCTTCTGGGTACCAAGAATGTCTGCACTAAATGTTATGGTAATCCATCAGATATTTCAGTCTAGAACAAAGCGGTGAATCGACTGACCAACAGACTAACACTGCCCTTGAGTCAATAATGGAAAGTAGAGATGATCTGACGTCACCTGAGGGTGAGATCTGTATTCCAGCTGCCATCAGAGTCTGTTGTTAACAGTTAATTTAACAGAAACAGAAGGACATTTAAAAGAGTATAACATACAGAAATAGGATAAAAACACTGCTGAACAGCACATGATCTATTTATTTTATGTTAAAATCATGCAGAAGGTGTGCAGCATTATCACAATCTTTTTACTTACCAAGGTTATTGGAAATATTACATATACTGATATATGGTTAAACTCCATACTCTATCTTAAGCTCTGCTCCAATAGCATGTGTTTCCCTAAACACAGAGTCCAGAGAGCATGCCCGCTGGCATGCATAACTGGGTTCTTCCTGTGGAGGATTGGCATTACAATGCAGACTACTCATCATGCTTGAGCCCCCGAGATATCACGCCAATTATTCCTCTCTGTGGGAGCAACCTATTTGTGGAAGATCTCCTTAAAATAAGAGTGGGGGAGTCACGGCCGCTCCGTATCCGTCCTGCTTCCTGACTGGAGAGTTTACGTGGGCACGTGTCACCGCTCGCTGTGACCCTGCAGGCCAATCTAGCAGCGGCTGCGGAAAGGTTGTGACGTTGCAGTCACCATACTAGCACAGGCTTTTGGTTCTGTTCACACCCCTGCAGAGAGAATTCAGTCCTACTGTGCAGCTCTGCGTCTCCATTTTAGTGAGTTAACAGATCTGTACAAGTTGCCCACGGCTCTGTCAAACATGAAACCCAACCTTCCTTCTGCAACGACAAACACACACACACGCACACACTTGTTTTGGATGCCACAAATCATAAATGCGAAGACAGATACTGTCATTGTTTCACGATAGCAAAATTTGAATATTGCGTATTGGATGTGAATGCTCTTCTTTGGAGGTGTATGCTTCCCTTTTGTTTTTCCATCTCTTTTCAGCACCTTTCCGTTTTAAAACAACACTCACTTGCTAATAAGATGACTAATTGGATACCCCTCTCTCTGGCTTTGAGTGTCTCATCAGGTTTCACACTGCAATCCAGATCATTTACTTTAATATGTGCAGACAATTTACAGCTGAGTGGAATAAATTGGAATTAGTCATTGTAAACAGTAGCTTTCTCCAAAAAGTGAAAAAATTGCACCTGTGCAGCAAAATATGTGCTATCACTGTAGTTAAAGGCTCACCAATGTGCACTCTGCACTCTCAAAACAGAAAAGTAATGCCAGATGCGGATTTGCCATCAAACAGTTGTGAATATTATACAGGCTGGCAAAGACAGTCTGCAGAGGCAGTGGGATGTCAGGGGCAGCTGACAAGAGGATGTTAGGTGGGCGAGTGGCATTTCATCATACAATTCATGTACAGTAATCAATGACCACTCACCGGTGGAGGGGAGAGGGACCGGAGAGAGAGCCAGAGTGCCAGTGGGCATGTCAGATAAAAGCGCTGAAGGAGAAAAACACAGGAACAGGAGCAGATTGCATTGAATTTTGACAGAGGGGGGGGTACTACTGAGTAAAGTGGGGACGTTTAAAAGAGCACAAACTGTGGGAAAGATTCTGAGATTAAAGTAAGCAGATGATTATATAAGCAATTACTTGACAGGGGGAGACACACATAAAAGGGCCAGGGAGGATGTGCTGATTGAAAAAGCTGAAGAGCTCCTACCTCCTCTATTCTGAATAATCCTTCTCTCAGCGATCGCTCATGAGATCAAAGAAACAAGCTCTTTTCTCACCCTAATTAATTTTCTTTTGTTATGACATGTGTTCTTTGTTCTCGTGTGTTTTTCATTTATTAACCCATCAGTGTAATTTTAGGTAAAACTAAGACCAACTCTCTCCATAGGAGTACTTAATATGGATGTGTTACCTGTTATTATAGTGTGAGGGTGTCTTATCTGGATATGCTTCTATTTAAAAATAAAAAAACAGCACCATGCTTATAAGGCCTGGCATCATTCAGGCACAGTACAGATGGCTTTGTAAAACAAGCTCCAACATCAACTGCCTGGATTCATGTATGAGTCTAAAAAAAACAAAACAGGAAGTGCTGAGATAAACTGCTTCAGAATAGCTGAGCTCAATTTCTTCCAGCGAAGGAGGCAAACTATCGAACGCAGGCTGATTTTGAACCCTTTAAAACAGAGACAGACGTGAATCATAAGTCCCACATGTAAACAACAGTGTGTAAAAACCACGTTGTGCAGGACTTCGGCTCTGATAGAGAATTGGATTTATAGAAGATTATTGAATCAGGAGAATTAGTTAAGGACAATAGCGAGCTATTACTGACCATTGACTGATTGTGTTGTGGGTGCTGTGATGTGCACCAGATTAATGAACATGCGCTGAGTGAGTTCAGGCAGAATATGCCGTCAACCAGACCATGAACACTTGGTTTTAGGGCTCTACTGCTCCACTTGATCTCTTCTGCTTTTTCCTGGCTTTTTATAGAGCTCTAATATTTAAAATAAACACCACGGTACTGAAGTTTTAACTGTACAACTCAGTGTTTCTATTGTCGTCTAATTCAGAATAAACTCTAGCCGACAATTAAAATCCTCATTTATCCCATCAATCATGTGACAAAACAACAAAACAACCAGCCCTCGCAGAAGAACAAAGGAATCAATCATGAAGCGGAAAGACATCAATCATACTCTTTGTTTTTAAAAAAAACCCCTTATAATAAAGCTGAAGCTCGTTATTTTAAGGTCAAGAGGTGATTTCCTGAAGTCTTCCTTTTGGCCACGTTGATACTGTATCAGCAGTTTTTAAATATCAGCAGGGGTTAAAGTGTGGTGGGAACAACATCACACCGATATTTAGTTAATATTTTGATTTTAGTAAAATCAACATACCATTTACAGCACAAGGACAATTTTTATGGCCATGTTGGGCAGCTCTGCTCTGGGTTGACCATATGATCCAATTACCGACCAACTGTCTCCTCCACATTTACAGAAACGCTGAAGCCAACAGAAGCCTCTGGGTCTATACTGAGAGATTACTGTAAGATAATTAATATAATTATTTCCGCTGCACATTTATAGAGCTGACTCATTCAACTAAATATTCCTGGGAGTGAGAATTTTTCACCATCACTATTAGCCTACATTTATATTTATATATTTAACTCTGTGAAATATATATATGATATATATATATATATATATTAAATAAGGCTGTGGTTAGTGCTATGTGTTCAATAAACGCCAGAAAGGACGTAGGATTTAAAATAGCAACCAGCTCAATTCCAGATCTCTGACACTCACAGAGTTATTGTGCCATCTGTTGGATTTACAGATAACTGCAGCAGTGTGTGGGGGATTAGTGGGGACAAGGATTCAGGACACATCCAGCAAATTGTCTGATGATTTGCACTGGAAAAGTGCTGATAAAAAAAACTGCAACCAGTGAGCCAATAACAGCTATTATTATTAAAGTTGTTGAAAACACTCAAAATGTTTTTTTTCCACCAGTCTATTATTTATTACAATATTTTGATTATGAGACCTACAGACAAATGTAAATAATTACTGATTGACAAAATGTGATTAATGATTTTTGCTAATTTACCTGGTTAAGAATCTATAAAGTTATAATTATAACTAATGTTTTTATTTGGGTTTTTTTTGCTATCGTCTATAAACCATGCTGCACAGCATTTAGAATATCATATTTGCATAAATAGCTATATCATATAAACAAACCCAAACATTTTTTGCTTGTTTATGCTTGCAACCGACAACTGAATTATTAAAAACTACAGCAGCACTATTCAGCTCTGTTAATATAACATAAGATAAGATAAAATAAGATAATCCTTTATTAGTCCCGCAGCGGGGAAATTTACAGGATTACAGCAGCATAGATATAGTGCAAACAAGGTACATAGTAGAAAAAACAAACAAGTATTTTAAATAAGTAAATAAGAAAAATAAAAAATCCACAATAACTAAAAAAAAAATCTTAGAAATACAGACAGAATGATTATAGTTCTGTCTGTATTAAGTGTCTTTCTCTCTCTCACTTTTTCCAAAATCAATTCACATTTTTAGCTCTTCGCATCTTTAATCGAGGTCCAATACTGTTTTGCATATAGTGTTCATTTAAAGCTAAAAATCTTTATTTTCTATGTGGCACAAATCTGCTCACGTCATCCGTATTTAATCAAGATTAAAAATGTATTTATTATTTGACAATAAATTGATGAAAGTAGGGTTTGAGGCCTATACATTTGGATTTATTTTTTTTGGTGTGAAATTTTATCCATAATGATCATTAAATTAATTATGTATGAAATATCCACTTCCATCCCATTCCCCAAAAGACACATTAAACACATCAATCTGCACTTTATAAATTGGAAAACATTAATAACACTTTTCTTATCTGTCACAAATAAATAAGTGTAAACACCATGAAAAAGAAAACCAAGTGTTTTCTTACCTGAGTGACATTTTTTTAATTTATTTTAATTTAATTACATTTTTCACAACCATTGACATCCTGGTGTAGAGGGCAGAGCTCCGGGAGGGGCGGGGCTGACCCGGGTAGAGGGTTTGAGGCTTTTCCTTATTTTTTTTTATTTGATGTGAAATTTTATACATAATGATCATTAAATTAATTATGTATGAAATATCCACTTCCATCCCATTGCCCAAAAATATAAGATAAGATAAGATAAGATAAGATAAGATAAGATAAGATAAGATAAGATAAGATAAAATAAGATAAGATAAGATAATATCCTGGTAATATCCTGGTTTCTATGTGGCACAAATCTCTCACTCACTTTTTCAAGATTAAAAATGTATTTATTATTTGACAATAAAATGAAAATTCACATTGGATTTAGAAATTTTATCCATAATGATCTTATGAAATATCCACTTCCATCCCATCTTAAACACATCAATCGCACTTTATAAATTGAAAACATTAATAACACTTTTCTTATCTGTCAGCAGAGCTCCAGATTACAGCAGAGGGATAAGAGATAAGATAAGATAAGATAAGAGGGCAGAGCTCCAGGAGGGGGCGTGGCTGACCCGGGTAGAGGGTTTGAGGCTTTTCCATTATTTATTTGTTTTTATTTGATGTGAAATTTTATCCATAATGATCATTAAATGAATTATGTATGAAATGTCCACTTCCATCCCATTGCCCAAAATATAAGATAAGATAAGATAAGATAAGATAAGATAAGATAAGATAAGATAAGATAAGATAAGATAAGATAAGATAAGATAAGATAAGATAATCCTTTATTAGTCCCGCAGCGGGGACATTTATAGGATTACAGCAGCATAGAGGATAGTGCAAACAAGAGACATAGTAAAAAAACAAGATCAAAAATAAGTATTATAAATAAGCAAATGAGCAATAAAAAAACAGTAAAGAATCCACAGTAACTGAAATATTATATATACAGACAGAAACTATTATAACTAATAATATAATATCACATTAAACACATCAATCTGCGTTTTATTAATTGGAAAACATTAATAATCTAAATAAATGAGTGTAAACACCATGAAAAACAACACCAAGTGTTTTCTTACCTGAATGACATTTTTATTTATTTATTTTAATTTAATGACATTCTTTACAACCATTGGCATCCTGGTGTAGAGGGCACTTCCATCCCATTGCCCAAAATATACAACATCACATTAAACACATCAATCTGCGCTTTATTAATTTCAAACATTAATAAAACAAAATAAAAATAGTGTAAACACCATGAAAAACAACTCCAAGTGTTTTCTAACCTGAATGACATTTTAATTAATTTATTTTAATTTAATGACATTCTTTACAACCATTGGCATCCTGGTGTAGAGGGCACTTCCATCCCATTGCCCAAAATATACAACATCACATTAAACACATCAATCTGCGCTTTATTAATTTCAAACATTAATAAAACAAAATAAAAATAGTGTAAACACCATGAAAAACAACTCCAAGTGTTTTCTAACCTGAATGACATTTTAATTAATTTATTTTAATTTAATGACATTCTTTACAACCATTGGCATCCTGGTGTAGAGGGCACTTCCATCCCATTGCCCAAAATATACAACATCACATTAAACACATCAATCTGCGCTTTGTTAATTGGAAAACATTAATAACCCAAATAAATGAATATAAACACCATGAAAAATAACACTTACACATACATAAAGTGTTTTCTAACCTGAATGACATTTTTATTAATTTCAAACATTAATAAAACAAAATAAAATTAGTGTAAACACCATGAAAAATAAAAACAAGTGTTTTCTTACCTGAAAAATAACACTTACACATTCAGGTAAGAAAACACACCAAGTGTTTTCTAACCTGAATGACATTTTTTAATTTATTTATTTTAATTTAATGACATTCTTTACAACCATTGACATGCTGGTGTAGAGGGCAGAGCTCCAGGAGGGGGCGTGGCTGACCCGGCGGAGGGGGCGTGGCCTCGCAGGGGTCAAAGTTGAACTCATTCTGTCTTTTGTGCCAAGCAGAAGAGTGGAGTCCGATCGAGCAGCGGCGTCTCTTCCCTCTTCCCCGGATCCTTTTAAAACTCCCTCCCGAACCCACTCCCTTCCACCCTTGCCACCCTACCCATTCCCCTGAACACTCTTCAAGGGACGGTGACGGTAAGAAGCCCCTCACATATATATATTTACTTCTCTTTTCAGAGCGGAGGACGGCGGACGGACCTCACTGCGCTCCGTAGGCCGCGGGAGCAGACTATTTCCTGGATCGATGCTAATGCTAACGCTAGCGCTAACGCTCAAAATGAAAGAAGTGTATTTAACTTTAAGGCTTTTTTTTTTTTTTTTTTTTTTTTTTTTTTTTTTTTTTTTTAAATGAGTGCGTTTCTAGGCTCTGTTTTTGTGTGTGTGTGTTACATGTGTGGTGACTACATATCCTGCAGTGTGTGACGTTACAGAAGGGGGATGCTAGGATGCTAACTTAGCCTTCATGTGACTGGCTGCGATGCTCTCTTCTGCAACCGAGACCCACGATGTTTACGTTGCCCCACGAGCAGCTCCTTGTGGATGACGTCATCGGTGCACGCGTGGCTTTAAGTAGCCAGCACTGTGGGGGGGTTTATGCATTTATGCATTCATGCATCACACAGTTTATCCATTTTTAAATGGATAAACTGTGTCGCCACAACTGTTTGATGCCAGGCAATAGACGTAGCCCTCCGTGGAGACAGTGGGTCATTGTGCTAGTGTGAATGAGTGGACCTGGGGGCCAGTCTAATGTGAACTACTGGGCTGAAGTGACAAAGTTAGAGAAGTAAACAAATGGCTCAAATCCACATGTTTTCTCCCTGCAAAGCTCCACTGATCTGCACTGACACACACACAAAAAAAAACACATGCCCTCATAGTTTCCAGTAACTATATTTGTCCCTGACTGTCACATTTTCCTCTCTGCAGCAGACATTCACCCAGTGACCAAAGACCCACTTTGTTGACCAGTTTAAATTGTGGATTTCGCTGCAGAAATGGACTCAAGTTTGGTCGAAGGAGGACTTAATGTCACCCTAACCATCAGGCTACTCATGCACGGGAAGGTGAGTTGTGACTGCATTCACGTAGTGGTTTTAACGAGAGAAATCTCAATGAAAACAAACAAATGTTTTCTCTCCCAGTGGCGGTAAATACTGGATTTATTGCTTTAACATGCTTTTTTTGTTGTTGTCTTCTGCAGGAGGTTGGAAGCATCATTGGCAAGGTGAGTTGTTTATACTGCCAGAATGATTACTATGTACATCGTGCTCCCTCTGTGTGTTTTGTAAATATTGTGTGTTTGTGCTTTTACAGAAAGGAGAGTCTGTTAAGAAGATGAGAGAGGAGGTAAGATGTTTTGTTTTTTTTGTTTGTTTTTTTAAAGATGCGGGTAAACAAGAAGAAATATGTCCATATTTTCAGTGACCATGACTCATGAGTCATTTGATACCACTGTGACTAAAGATACTTCCTGTTTTTTCTCCCCTGTCTGTGCAGAGTGGGGCTCGCATCAATATCTCAGAGGGGAACTGTCCAGAGAGGATCATTACCCTGGCGGGACCCACCACCTCCATTTTTAAAGCCTTCTCCATGATCATTGAGAAACTGGAGGAGGTTAGATTTGCATCGCTGCATCTTAAATCTGACACGTTGTCGCGACAGAGTTGACACTTTCAAGTTGTTTTTTTCTTCTAACTCTTCTCGTCATCCCGCCTTTCCCTACAGGACATTAGCACCTCAATGACTAACAGTACAGCCACCAGCAAACCACCGGTCACCATGCGCCTCGTCGTGCCTGCCAGCCAGTGTGGCTCACTCATTGGCAAGGGTGGGTGCAAGATCAAGGAAATCAGAGAGGTTGGTCAACATATTTATTTATTTTCTTTCTTCTCTTTTTTTATATAAAGCTTGTGTTTCATCCCTGTTTGGTCCTAACTGTCGTTGTCTGTTTGTGGATGTGTCTTTGCAGTCAGCAGGAGCTCAGGTACAAGTAGCAGGGGACATGTTGCCCAACTCCACAGAGCGTGCCATCACTGTTGCAGGGACCCCACAGTCCATTATCGAGTGTGTCAAGCAGATCTGCGTTGTCATGCTTGAGGTACAGACACATTTTGTGATGGTTGCTAATGATACTCTTGATGCTTTTATTGTTTTTCTGTGTGCCTGTTAAAGTTACATCAAAAATCAATGGTGGCTATTTCTGTGTTCTTAGTCTCCACCAAAGGGAGTGACCATCCCGTACAGACCCAAACCCTCAGGCTCTCCTGTCATCTTTGCAGGTGGTCAGGTAAACAACGTTTGTTTCTTTCTAGCTATGTCTCTTGTTTTATTTGACCCAGCAGTGTTCACGTTTTTCGGGGGAAATGTTTCCACTTTTTACCGAAGGCACCTTCAAATCAGTGAAGTTTAATTATCCACGAGCTATCATTCTAGTTGCGGGTGCGCTGCTCTCTGTGGCAAGCCTGGCTTTGTTCTCGTAGCACACCAAGGACATGGGGACTGATGGGTATTGAGTACACTGTGTGTGACACTGCCACGCCCTCCTAAGTGCTGTTGTCTCCTTGCAGGCCTACGCTGTCCAAGGGCAGCACGCCATTCCACAGCCTGATGTAAGTGAAGGGCCCTCTGTAAGTGATCCAATATATTTGAAACTTCGGTCTTCGGAAGTCATGCCACCTTCTTATTTCATCCCACTGACTCTTTATTTTTTCACCCCCCCACTGCCTGATATCCATTTAACATTTCTACTTATTTAACATGTTAACAATGATATGTATTTGACCCCTTTTAGGCTAACTCATGAGTTCCATTTCATATTTTTCCTCTCATCATCACTTACAACAGAAATAATTTCAAAAATTCCAGCTTTGTATTGTATTCTGGATTGTCCTCACTCATGCTCTGTTTGCTCTCTGCGTCCTTTCCTCCATTGTTTTAACAGCTCACCAAACTTCACCAGCTGGCCATGCAGCAGAGCCCCTTCCCCATTGCACATAGCAACCAGGGCTTCCAGGGTAGGTGGACAGATTGAAAGAGGGAATTCGATTGCTGTAGATTTAATAATAATCCACCTAGTCAACACTCTCATGGGCTTTCTTTGCATTTCTCCAGCTGGGATGGATGCCTCTGCACAAACTGGCTCTCATGAGCTGACCATTCCAAACGATGTAAGTAGCGATAATGTCCTTTTTGCTCATTTACTTTTTGTTCTTTGCAGTGAAACATGATTCAAGCGATTGATTTCCTTGCTGTTTTGTGTTTTCCTTGTGTGCGATTGAAGGTGCTGATTTGTTTTCATTTATTTTTTTCTCCTCCCTCAGCTCATTGGCTGCATCATTGGC